>NC_056729.1:1321471099-1321541099 GCF_019279795.1 Protopterus annectens
TAACAACACTGTTGAGTCTCAGCCTCTGTAAAGGTTTTGTATTAAGTGAATTGAGAACAGCTACAGTATTTCCATTGAATAAGGGAGGATCTTCTCTGTACAGTCTCATATGCAAGCCATGGAAAGACTTATCATATAATTAATCATTCAAGACATAGGGAACCTTCAAATGCTGGACCCATCCCAGTTTGGATTCATCAATGGCAAATCATGCTTAATAAATCTGGTGAATTTTTTTCAAAAGGTCACCAAACCAATGGATGAAGGCAAAAAAGTACATACCACATATCCCTCCACCTGGCCAAAGCTTTTGACACAATTCTCCACTCAGACATAGTAGAAAAGCAAAATACACTGGGAAAGGACCCCTATGTCACCCACTGGATTGTCAACTCACTGACAGATAGAATGCAAATAATCAAAATAGGGAAAGTTACCTCCACAGAGATACCAGATACCAATGACATCCCCCAAGGATCTGTGCTGGGACCTCTCCTGTTTGACATCTACTTTTCTGAAGTAAAAGCCAATACTAAAGGGCTCTGTCTGGCAAAGTTTGCAGATGACTGCAAGCTAGGAGCAGTCATTGAATCCCCAAATGACTTTACCATCCTGCACATAGGTTATTCCCAAATAAATAACTGGTGTCAAAATCATGGACTGAAACTAAATGGCAAAAAATGCATTATTTTTATGCTTTTGAGAAGTCATCTACCCCATGGAACTACCACAGTGACAATACACTCCTAAGAATTTACCTAGTTGCTTGGGATTTGGGAACTTATGTAGACAGTGACCTAACTTTTCACCAACATGGCTATTGTTGTGAGAATGTCATGCTATATTCTGCAGCTTATAAACAAGGGATTGTGTCTACCTCTAGGGGGACCTATGAGGATTGATGTTGCTTAAGAAAGGTAATATAATAGTGGACAAAGTTTTAACCAATATACAAAAGCTTGGGGAAATAGATACAGGCCATCTCTGACAAAGCAATCAGGACTGTCCAACATGTGCTCCCAGGTTGGTATATATTGACCCCCTTTCAAAGATACCAGAAGCTAAGCCAATTGTTGATGTCAATAATCTTTAGTTAGCACTGCAGCGACATTCTTTGTGATGGTAAAATGCTGCTCAAGGCTAGGTTCATACCTACTTTAGACACATACTATGAGAGCTCCAACATGTCTCCTTCACATAGTCCAGGGAGGTACATTTTAAGCCATTTATACTCAAGTGTACTGTGACTGTGTCATATGTGTATTTATGGTGCAAGGACCTTAGTGCTTGCATGATGGAGTGGCTCATCATTTGGGAGTTGGCATAATAATAAAAGTAAAACCAGATAACCAAACTACCTCCAAACTCTGCAGTTAACGTACTAAGTCCAAAAACACTTCACATCAGCTGGTCACAAACAATGGCAGCTTTATTCACAGCAGGGAAGAAAGTGCTAAACCAATGTGTGTTTCATGTGAATAAAGCTGCTATTGGTTCCGACCAGCTGGTGTGAAGTTTTTTTAGGATAATGGTAAAGGTGTTTACCTTACAGACAAGAGATGCAGGGTTTGAGTCTCACTAAGAAGAACTAGCTGTGCTTAAAGCAGTTTATAAGTGCAGCTAGCCTAGTACTTAGATATGCTATGTTATTGCACCTGATAAGCAAGTCATCACGACCCTGTCCTTGCACAGCCCGATGAGTGGTGCATTAGTGTGTCTCACAATGGAGTCATATATGACTAAGATGATATCTCACATTTCAAATTCCATTTTCTGTGCATTACTCATCTTCACCCAACTCTGCAAAGCAAAGTGATCGCAGACCATCACTACCTTCATGTCACTTTCTAGCTCTCCTTCCATCTCCTTCTGGAGCTGCATTACTCAGTGGTGATGGTTTTCTTCCCCCTACTGCCCCCTTTATGAATCATAAAGCCCTTCTTTATCTCTCAGCCACTATCATTCTGTCCCCATTGCACTCCCTAACCTGGTCATCATTTGGTTTCTCTCATCTTCATGATTCACCATCTCTATTTTCCCTAGTCTTCACTATGATTTTCTTAACTCATTATTTTATGTCTGTCACTCTTACTACTGACAATTACCCCACCTTCAATTTCTTAGCTAATATGTTTATCCACTCTGCAGTCAGTTGTAACTTAATCTCTATCCATCCTTCTCCAACACTTCTGGTCTCCTTTTTGCACTCCAAACAGACAAAACTATCATATATATTATTCCCAATTATCTCCACTTTATTACAGTGACATTGAAGTAAATTCAATGAAAATGAAACAAAGGTGAATGGCAGCATGGTGACACTCTCATCAATCAAAAACACCACCAAAACTTGCACCTATGACAAATGTTAACTTTAAATAAATTAAGCATGCATGAAAACTCACAGCCCAAAAGTACTTGGATATGGATGGAGCAGTGGTGTAGTGGTAGCATAGTTTGATTCTCAGCTGGTGTGCCTTCTGTGCAGAGTCTACATGTCCTCCCTGTATTCATGTGGGTTTTCTCTGGGTGCTCCAGTTTCCTCCCACATTACAAAGACGTGTCTAGAGTATTTCTTCCTGGGCTGTTGCTGAAAATTGGCAGTGGGACTTTCCTGGTTAACAAATGTTAAATTAATAATACTTTCCAAGCATTCCTATGAAAGATGACCGCTACAGCTTTGTACAGACTTCACTCAAAAAGTGACAAAGCTACAAAATATACTTTATTTGACAGTCATTTCCCAATCCTCACTGAACAGACTATGTCCACTGCACCCCAATGTTTTTTTAATAATATCTAAGGCTGTTGCAAATTGGTGTTAGGTACAGTTCCTGTAGTGTAGCAACCAGCCTCACTGTTCACAATCACTTGGATTCCTGCTGAAATTCTGAGGACTGCAGCTCAAAAGGAATGATGATGAAAATACATGAATACCTGTTAAGTCTGATGTCAGGGAATTTCAGAATATTTGTCATTTTTGCAGTTACAATGATTTTTGCAGTTACAGTGACAATGAAGTGAGTGCATATAGGCAGCAGGGTTATAGGGGTCACAACACCTATTGTTAGAAAGAGATGTAGTGAAACCACAACACAAAGATGTTTTTAATGTATCTATATTATGTTTCAATATTCAGTGTAATTGTTTTGGCAATAATACTTTATTTTTTCTTCTAGCAGGATAGACTTGTTATGCATTACATGCGTCAGATCAGGAACCATAATGCTTCAACTGTGTCCTGACAGCATATGTAGTCATTTGTCATTGTCATCATGCAAGCACTCAAAGATCTAAAACCACACTGATGAATTGTCCTTTTCAAATACAGACCCATTTCACCATCAGAAATATATGCAGTCGTTCAAAAACATAACAGTCAACAGACGACAAAAATATATGACATTGACTTTCACTGCAATTATTACTAAGAAGATTTATGCAATATTTATTGAAACTACTGCTAATCACATGTGCATGTTTATATTTACCTCTACAAAGGGAAAATGCTACTTTGGATGTTTGAACCATGTGCTTTTGATAGATAAAATATTTAAAATGTGGCATGACAGCAAAGCCTAAAGAAATGTTTTACTGTATGTAACTTTATGGTGCATGATCATCATTTTCACTGTCAGTGTTAGTAAAATTCTGCAATAAAACTTTAATTGCATATGTGTATCACCATTTTAATTACAATCCCTTTAGTTCTGCCTACATCTGTCTACTCCTTAAGGCTCAGTTTGCTACACTGTTCCTTCTTTCCCAAAATGCAGCACTATCTAACGTGATCCCTGATGCACAGGGACAGAGCCCCCTGCCCTGATTAAGAGACAAATGATTGGATTTATTTAGCAGTTCAAGTCACTAGAATAGCTTACAGAAGGGGGATAAGATTGAAATGACTGATCATTTCAGAGGATGATGCCTTGGCCTGGCCCCATCAGTACACAATGTGATTGCTATGGCTTGCCTAGCAGCAGCACATAGCACATAAATATTAGATTATATGCAATCAGCACTGAAACTTTCTCCTTGCTGAGACAGGCATCAGTGCAATGGCAAGATGTGTTAGAAATCTTTAAAAAAATCCCAGAATCCACAATGGGTGATGGCACTCCTTCAGTGCTTGAGTCTCATATAGAAGAGCAATAAGGTGGGCCCAATATATATCACCTGGGGGAAGTTGGCTGACAGTCCTACCTGCTTTACCAGGGATGGCCTATACCTGTCTCCACAAGGTTTTCTTATATTGGTTAAAATCTTGTCCATCCCATACTGATTTTTTTAGTTAATGTCAGTCCTAAAAAGTTTCCGACTTAACAAACAAAGCTTCAATAATTTAAAGGTATTGCTGTCCAATGATAGGATCCTTAACAAAAAAAAGTCACTTCCTAGAGGCACTGCTTCCCCTGGAATGCATTAACATACGCATCATCATAGAGACCTGGTTTAAGACCATTGAGAGCACTCAATAAGTACAGGGTTTCAATACCTGCCACACATTCAGGCCCACAGGACTAGATAAAGGTAATATGGTGGCAATTTCTCCACATTCATAAAACAAAATATCTCTAGACTATTAGACAGGATAGTAACCTGGAACAACTCCCATATTCATTTTATCATTAACAAAACTGCTTATTGCATCATAGCTAACAATAGGACCCCCACTATGTCCATCTTGGCCCATATTTTCTACCTGAGTCCCTGTGCATTACGGCAAACACCACACTTCTAGGGGACTTCAACTACACCATCATTGACTGGAAACTTAGACCATTCCATCCATCCATCCACAAACTCTTTTCCCATTTTTGCACATGGGGTGAGGGTATTACTTCATCAGTGACAATCATCTAGAGCCAAGATTTCACCATCAGGTGTAAACATTCCCTAATACACACACACACACACACACACACACACACACACACATATATATATATATATATATATATATATATATATATATATATATATATATATATATATATATATATATGGGTCTACTTTTCATTGAATCTCATCTCATTTCACTGAATTTCATTTCACCCTGACCACTTCACTGAAAACTCATTTCACTGAATCTCACTTCACTGAACTGCAGTTAGCATATATGGCACTGTGTAGAGTACTGTAAGGCAAATAAAAGGTATATGCCCTTTTCCCCACTGTAGTGTGATCCTGGAGTTAGTCTATATAGTTAGGAGGGCACAACCCCCCACAATGGGGGGGTGTTGACAGCGTAGCCCCCGCTTAGTTTGAGTACATATTGTCTTCTGGAGAGAGTTAGTCATTGGTGTTGCAGCTATGCATGTCTGTCATTTAAAATGTATTGTTTTGAAGTTTTTGGTACAATACAATATAAAACAAACAAGTTGGGAGGGCTATGCCCCCCACACACCCCCAACTATATACTAACTTCAGGATCACACTACAATGGGGAAAAGGGCATATACCTTTTACTTGCCTTACAGTACTCTACACAGTGCCATATAAGCAAAATCTCTCTCATCTTTTGTTATATATGTTATCTCTGGACATTACTATGTATTAGCTGACACACAAAACAATGTATAAAAATTACCTCATTTTGTTCTGCTATATGGTATATTATGCCATTCACTAGCTATTACTAGATATCCAGTGTGTAAATGTTTGATTCATCCTTTTTGATTTTTGATTTGTTTTATTTATTTTCATGTATTTTATGTATTTTCATATATTTTGACATATTTTGATGTATTTTTAATCTGGAACTTTGCTCCCCAGGCCTCCGCTGAAAATGGACCTGTGTCCAGTCGGACTTTCTCAGTAAACAAATGAAAATTAAATAAAATAAAAATAAATATATATATACTAAGTTCAGTTGAGTGAAATGAGTTTTCAGTAATTTGTGTTTCAGCAAAGTGGTTGGGGTGAAATGAAATTCTGTGAAATGAGATTCAACGAAACAAAGTAGACCCAAACACACACACATATATATATATATATATATATATATATATATATACATATATATATATATATATATATATATATATATATATATATATATATATATATATCCAAAGATTTCTGTTCTTTATCAATATAAACTCTCTGGTCCAGTCATCCCACCTCCCAACTAGGAGAGACAAAATCCTAAATTTGGTTCTCACCAGTATGGGTAATTCTGTTCCACACCAGTTGTTACTTCCCCCCTTGTCACATCAGATCATAAACCAGTCATTTTCACCATAGACTGAATATATGTGTGTGTGTATATATATATATATATATATATATATATATATATATATATATATATATCTATATATATATATATATATATATATATATATATATATATATATATATATATATATATCCATATGCCCAAAAATTTCTGCACCTCATAAAATATAAACTTTCTGCCCCAGTCATCCTACCTCCTACCTCCCAACTAGGGGAGACAAAATCCTAAATTTGGATCTCATCAATATGGGAGAGTTTTGTTGCATACCAGCTGTAACCCCCCCACCCCCGTCACATCATAGGTTCATAGGTTCATAGGTAGGTACTAGGCTATTAGCCCTAGGGCCTATATAAGCTTAGCCAAAAAGGTACCCTGACTTTCGCCACCCAAGAAAATTATTTTCCTGTGCCCCTGTCGAGCAGAGCCACATAAGTGACCCCTGGGGTGAATTTCCTATTTCCCATCCAATCATGAAGATTTTTCTTGAAGAGTGCTAATGAGGAGCTCTGTTTGACATAGATAGGTAGTCTGTTTCAGAGTATGGAAAGTCTCTATCCCGCCAGCATGTTCTGCTTATTGTGGTGACAAGGTTTAGGTCCCTAGTGCATGTAGCTCGGAGGGACTGGGATTTCTTTAAGCGGAGCACGTCCAACAGCACTGGGTTTGACATAGCTTTGTATGGTAGGCAGAGATCGCCTCTGAGTAGGTGACATGCGACGTTGTAAAGCTGGAGTTTTTTGAGACGGTCTGCGTAGGGCATCTGTTTGAAGCCAGTAATCCTCTTTGTGAGATATTTCTGTGGCCTTTCCAGTTGTTGTAGATGTCTTGTGAGGTACATACCAAAAGGGGCGTTGTACTCTATAATGGGTTTAATGAGTGATGAGTAGAGGGGAACAATGACCTCTTTTTTCTGGATGAGAAACCTTTTGTGATGAGGTGAGCCACATAGAAGGATTTCCTGACCACTGTGGCGATGTGATTATCAAAGGAGAGACTACTGTCCACCTGTGTCCCAAGGTCTCTTATCACACTTTCGGCGTTAAGTAGACTACCACTTATGTGGTAGTTCATGGTTACAGAGTTTTTACCAAAGGGGATGACAATGCACTTTTTGGTATTGAGCTTGAGGCCATGGCTTTGACACCAGGCATCTGTCTCAGTTGGGCCCTTTTGTAGTATGTCCACATCATTTCGATTATGGCTCCTAGTTTGTAGTCCTCTGCAATCTTTGTTAGCCAAAGATGTTCTGTGTTAGCCTGTACTTCAGAGAAGTAGATACCAAACAGGAAAGGACCCAGGACTGAACCCTGTGGTACTCCACTGGCCACTGGTCTGAAGTCGGATTAGGAGTCTGCTTCTTTCACAGTGTGGGTTATGTCCATGAGCCAGTTGGCAACCCATCTTGTGACATAGGGATTTATACCTAGTTTAGTGAGTTTATCTATAATTCCAGAGTGGGGGATGGTGTCCAAAGCCTTGACGAGATCTAGATAAGCTCTGTGAACCACCTTACCCTCATCTATGGCTTTGGTGACTGCTTCAAAGAAGTCTATCAGGTTTAGTTGACATGATCTGCCTTTTACAAACCCAAACTGGGTAGGGTCCAGAGTTTGGAGATTACCAATGTCTTTGTTTATGAGTTCCATGATGATATGTTCCATGGCCTTGCAGACCAGGCTCATCAGGCTAATGGGACGGAAGTTCCTGGGGTCCGTCGTGGCTCCTGCTTTGTGGAGTGGGATAACCATCGTGGTGTGCTATTCAGCGGGCACAAAGCCTGAGGTGAGGCTATGATTGAACATGGTACTTAGGTATGGTGCCAGTTTATTCTGTAGTTCATGTAGAACACAGCCTGGGATATTGTCAGGTCCCATGGATGCTGTGTTCTTGGCTTTGGAGAGTTTGTTTTTTACCTGTGCAGCCATGATTACAGGAAATTTACATTCTTCTGGTATAGAGATGGGCCCTCTAGGGGGTGAGAGGGGGGGTAAAGTTAGCAGTGAACCTATCTGCCAGGATGTTGGCAATATCAGTTGGTTCTGTATATTTAGTGCCATTGTGCTGTAATTCAGAGCAGATCTGAGTGCTGCCATTGAGATTCTTGACATAGCTATAGAATGCTTTGTGGTTGTCTTTAGAGTCAGTGGCAATTTTGTTTTTGTAACTAGCTTTGGAGGATTTTATGAGGGATCTCAGCTTCTTACTGAGGTTGACCAGGGAGTTCCTCCAGTCATGGGATTTTACTCTTTTTGCAACAGTTTCTTTCTTCTGTTGTAGAGTTTGTTTATGGCAGAGGATCACCAGACTGACTTCCTTTTTTTGGAGGATAACATCTTGATTCTATTAGGGATAGCATGATCCATGCACTCGTGTAAGTGCTTATAAAGTGCATTTGTGTATGATTTAGCAGTCATACCTCTATTGTCCGTCTGCATGGGTGTCATGAAGTTTGCCACTTCTGTCTTAAGAAGTGTGAAGTTGGCTTTGGTGAAGTTTTTTACGGTGGTTTCCCTAATTTGGGGTGTGGGTGGGATGTGGATGTCAAGGGTGATTAGCTTGTGGTCAGATCTGACCAACAAGGAATTGACCTCTGGTGTGGAACACCAGTTGCCCATGTTGGTAATGACCAGGTCTAGGATATTGCTGCCTCTGGTGGGGGTGTGAATAAGTTGATCCAAGGCATTGAAATTTATGAATTCCAGAAAACTTTGAGCAAAAGAGTTGGTACATGATTAGTTTTCCCATTTAATGGTGGGGTAGTTGAAATCACCCATTATTAAGGTGTTGGGTTGTACCCTAATACTTTCCAGTGTATCAAGAATTGAGGAGTGGGAATCCTGGGGCATGGTGGGGGGTCTGTAGCAAGCTACAGTTTGGATTGCGGTCTTGCCCAGAGTTAGTTGCACTTGGATATTCTCGGATGCATTATGCTGTGCAACTAGCCTGGAGGTGTGGATATCCTTAATGAATATGGACACACCTCCACCTTTAGTGCTTCATTCCGGGTTAGGTGGCCGAAAGGTGTGGTATGTATTATAGCTTGGTAATGCAGGGGTGCTCTCTGGAGCTTTGAACCAGGTCTCTGTCACTGCACAGATGTTGATGTTCTTCATTTTAAGGAGTGCCTCGAGTGAGTGCATTTTGAGGTTTAGACTTCTAGCATTGAATAGCATTACCCTCAGATTTTGCTTGCTTGTACCTGTTACGGTGGTGAATTTGTCATTTGAACCGTGCCTTAAAAACGCACTATAGGGGTGGCAAGAGCCTTAGCCAGTATCCAGAATCCCAAGTGTGACAGGTGCAGGTCATCTCTGGCAAAGCATCATGGTCTGTCGATCATGTCATCCCAGGCAGACAAATACTGGATCCCCTTAGAATGACACCAGAAGCTTAGCCAATTGTTGAAGTCAGTCATTTTGTCCTTGTTCTGTGGTATCATTCTGTGTGATGGCAGGATGCTACTCAGGGCTATGGTCATACTTGCCTAGGCTACAAGATCGGAGAGCTCCTCCATGTCTCTTTTCATGTAGTCCAGGGAGGTAAGATCATAACAGATCATAAATCAGTCACATTATCCATAGATTGAAGCCTGAAGTATCCTCAAATACCTTGGTGTTCAGAGATTATGCAAAGGCTAATCTATGAAAACTGAGTGATTGCCTTGGTAAATTCAGCAACTCCACTCCAGCCTGATAACCCCCGCTGTGAATGCAGAATCTTTTACCACCAAACTTCTATACCAGTGTGAATAGTTGCATAGATGCATTTGTCCCCCCCTAAACAAATGCAATGTCAAATTTAAAAATAAACAACTACATTAGAACTCATTCTACAATAAAAGAGAAAAAAAATCATTGCATGCAATAATAAATGTAACTATCAAAATGCCAATAACACTCTTGCTAAATTTAGCAAGGAAGTCTGGTGCCTGATCAAATCACCCAAAATAAGATATGAGAGAAGAAAATAGTCATCCAAGCAAAAGACAACAATAAAGCTTTTAACTTTGTTAGAAATCTTAGAAACAATGCCCAGCACTGCACAGAGCTTCTAATAAATGATTTCATGTCCTTAGGTACTGAAGACATACCCACCTACTAGCAGATTAGATTAGCTCTCAATTCTCCTTTCTTTTTCCCCCTTACATTACCAGACCACATACCCGCACCCCCCTGAATCTCTCAAGAGCAAGTCTTCAAATCACTCTGCAACAAGTACACCGCTTCTATGGGGCTGGATAACATACCAGACTGCCGAGGCTGAAACATGACCAGTCAAACACACTACAGAAGCTATTCAGTACCAGTCTCCAAATAAGCTTTGTACCAGATGAATGAAAGATTTATTTTATTTTTATTTATTTAACATTTGTTGACCAGGAAAGTCCGACTAGGTTCTACAGATCCTATTTTCAGCGGAGGCCTGGGGAGAAATGCTCCAGAAGCATGTCTTTAGAATGTGGGAGGAAACCAGAGTACCCAGAGGAAACCCATCAAACATAGGGAGAACATGCAAACTCCACACAGAAAGCACCCCAGCCGAGAATCGAACCGGAGAACCTCTTGCTGTGAGGTGACAGCATTAACCGCTGCACCACTGTGCAGATATCAAGAGTCATCCCCCTGCACTAAGGTAGGGCATCAGTGGACCCAGGTAATAATAGATGCACAACTCAAGAGGTTAGGTACAAACCCGTATGTCACCTGGTGGATAGCCAACTGTCTCGCAGGAAGTTAGAATTGGGAAGGCCACCTCTACAAAGAGGCCAGTCACAAGTAAAGTCCATCAGGATTGGCCCTTGGACTGCTACTTTTTGGTATTTACTTCTCTAAAGTCAAGGTTAATGTCAGTGGTCTCTGGCTGACTAAATTTGCAGATGTTTACAAATTAGGAGGTATCATTGAATTCCACAACAACACAAATTTTGTCCAGTACGGGCTGACACAGACAAACAACTGGTGTCAGAGCCATGGACTAAAACTAAATGGCAATAAGTGCATAATAGTATCATTCAAGAACTCATCCATTCCTGTTAACTATCATACTGACAATATACACCTTAGAGTTGACCCAGTAATCAGGGACTTAGGGACATGCATAGATAGTAATCTAGCCTTAGATCATCATGTGTCTACAGTAGTAATGAAATCATTCTATGTTGCACAACTTATAAACAAATGTATGACATATAGGTCCAAGGAAGTCATTGTTCTACTGTATTCAGCATTGATCAGACCTGTCATTGTGTACATTGCCTCATTTGGTATGTACCTAATCAGGCATATCCATCAATTCGAATGTCCACAGAGGTTCCTCACTAAAAGAATTCAGGGCATAAGTAACATGTCCTATGCAGACCACCTCAAGGTCCTATCCCTGTATTCTGTCTCCTACAGACTGTTGAGGGGAGATGTATACCTGGCATACAGAACATTGTCAGACACCGCTCTGATCGACCTCCTGCATATCCACAAAACAAACAGCACCAGACTTACCCATTCTAAAGACTTAAACCTTGCCCATTATATAAATTGGACCTGATGGAGAGATAGGCATGTATCCCAGAGACTACCCTGTCTCTGGAACATGGGCCCCATCCATGTGAAGCAGAGTTCCTCCCTAACCCAATTCAAGTGTAACTTGGACAATTGTACGGGGAACAGGAAATTCATTCTTCGTTTGGCACCTATGTCTCTAAAGGACACAGGTAACCTGTAAATAGTTCATCTCCCAGGCCCCTGTTTGTAAATGTTTCATCTCCCAAGAACCTGCTTGCACTTACTAAGAGCACCAGAATTTGTTAGCTGCATGGCTAGGCTTAAAAATGCCCTTGCTCTTGTTAGCCTAGTAAACACATGTGAACCTATGAACCTATAGGTCTGACCATTCTCATCTGTGAGGTTATATAAAGGATCATTATAGAATTAATGAATAAGGACATAGGTAATCTACAAACTCTTGGCCCAAGCCATTTCAGTTTTGTCAAAGGTAGATCATGCCTGTTTAACCCAGTCAATTTATTTGAGAATATTCCTGAAGCAAACTGATGAGAGGAAATCAATATACACCACATATCTACACCTCAGAAAGCTGTTATACACCATCACTTACTTATGTATTCTCTATAAACTGCCCCAGCTAAATGTTAATCCCTGTGTAACTTGTTGGATAGCAAACTGGCTCACATACAGAACTCAGGAAATTAAGGTAGCTCTATCTTCTCCAAAAGAGCTATTATTAGTGGTTTACCCATGGGTTCAGTTCTCGGGCCACTTGTCTTTGGCATTTACTTCTCAGCTGATAATGTAAAGGATTTGTGGCTGACCAAGTCTTCAAATGACTGAAAATTTGGTGCCATCATAAACTGCTCAGGTGACACCAAGATCCTCCAAGAGGGTCTTTTGAAAAAAATAGTTCGTGTTAGAACCATGGACTAAAACTAAATATCAAAAAATATACAGTATTCTCCATTGACATGCCTGTTGTCCTTTGTAGCCAGCTATTACATCTACAAAACATCCCTGAAAATTGATTAATTAATTATGGATCTGGGGGTGTATGTAGACAACAAATTGTCCTTCAATCAAGAATGCCAGACGTCCCTATTTAAGCGGGACTGTCCCAGGATCAGCAGCCCGATCCCGAGTCCCACACTGTCGGTTAAAATCCCAGTGAAACAGCCTCTGCTTTGTTTTTTTTTTTTTTTTTTTGATTGGCCCGTATACTGGCCAATCAAACCTCGCTAAATGCAGAGCTACTTGTGATTAATGTGAAACATCAGGCAGTTCTGCATTAAACAGAAGTAGCTCCATTTTGTGATTTTTTTTTTTAATTGGCTCATATACCGGCATACGGGCCAATCAAAAATCTCTAAACACGGAGCTATTTATGTTTAATGCTGAACTGCGATGTTCTGCATTAAAAACCTTTTTCTCCCTACCTGGCCTGTAAGAAATCTGGCAACCCTGCCTTCAATCAACATGTATCCACTATTGTAAAAATAATGCCTTTTTTCATTGCACAGTTGTTAGTAAGGGTATGACATCTAGGTACAGGGATGTCATTTTTTCACTGTATTCTGCATTTATTAGGTTGATCAGTGAGTATAATGTCACTTTCTATATTCATCTTTCAAATTACTTAACACAACTTAAATCATAAAAAAACTACACTATCTCAAAGTCTTGTCATTCTTCTTAGCATCATACAAGCTACTGAGTAGCGATCTTTGCCTCACATACAGGGCCTCCACTCACTTTATCCTCTCTGATCTGCTGCAGTCTGCATGTCCAGTGGGTGAAGAAATGCCTGCTCAAGAGATCTTAATCTCCTCTGTAACATAAGCAGCATGCTGGAAGGATAGATATGTATCAAACTGAATGCTTCTTCTTTGGAATTATTCTTCTGTCTATATAAAGCAGAATACTTCCCTTTCTCTAGTTAAACATAATCTGGATGAAAGGATTGGAAGCCACAAATTCACTCCTGGTTAGCATCCTTGCCTTTTATTGTTAGGAGTTAACAGGTAAATGTTCTGGGTTATTTGTACTTAAACTGCAAGGGCTAAAAACTTCATTGGAACATAGGGCTAGTCTTCTAAAGATTCTCAATGGATCAATAGCCTAGTAAGTACCAATGAACCCATCAATCTAATAGAAAAGTAGCATTTGAAACCGAGGAAAAAGAATAGGCTGGCACAGCAGCAGGCCAAGTAAATAGCATCATATCAGTAATAGTCAGAAAAATGAGTCAAAAGACAGAGTAAAGGCTATATGGCCAAATGCCACACAACTGAGAAACAGTTGTGGCAGAAACAAAAATGGTGAAGGGAGAAATATGATTGCAATTTTATACAGAAAATGTTGTTGTATCTTTCGGTGTTTCCTGGTTAGGTGTCGCCACAGTAGAACTCCGGTCTGCTAATGATTGGCAGTAGATTTTTACGTGCTGAGTTGCCGGCCCTGATGCACAACCTTCAATGAAGGTATGCCTATTCACGCATGTCTCCACACAAAAGACGCTCTAGCTGAGAATTGAACAGGACAGCGTCTTACTTTGAGGTGACAACGCTACCCCAAATCATCCATGTAGAAGTCTATGACCTGTGCATACGTACTAGCTAGATCAATTCTAAGGCTTTTTCACATTAGAGGATTGCTTTATATTTTTTTACAACTGATCATATTCAAGAAGATTGTCTCCAAAAGTACTTTCAACTTTTGACAATTTTTTTGCTATCTTCTAACAAAATGATTTGTAATTTTTCCCTCAAGTTTTCAAGATATAATACTAAGACATTTACTAGTATAATATCTTTAGATT
Source organism: Protopterus annectens (assembly GCF_019279795.1). NCBI lineage: Eukaryota > Metazoa > Chordata > Ceratodontiformes > Protopteridae > Protopterus > Protopterus annectens. The sequence goes on from NC_056729.1 coordinate 1,321,485,663, forward strand.
GTGATGCAAATATTAAAGATAAAAGAGAGGGAGAGAGAGAGAGAGAGAGAGAGAAAAATTGATATATATATATATATATATATATATATATATATATATATATATATATACATATATACAGTTGGATTCAGAAAAGCTTACACGGTAGTTTTTGGTTTTCCACTGTGTGTGCATTGAGACAGAATGTGCACATAGGCACGAAAGCTTTTAAATTCAGTAACAGCCTTGTAGCAGAGTGCTCTCCAGCACAAACAAGATAAACACTGTGGCATGCTAATTATTGCATAAGCAGCTGAACTGCATGCTAATCAACCAAGGCAACATGTTGGAACAACTAAACAAGCAATAAAGCCACTGTGTAGACTCCATGCTGGTGTTCCCAGTGAATTCCAAAAACTTTTGGAATACAGCCACATAAAGGAATCTACATGGAAAGAATAAAAAGTAAAATGTGAAAATTTGTACAGAACTGACCTCAACATGTGACAATAGGCTGGATGCAACAAAACTTAACTTGTAACCAATATGGGATAATGGTTAAGGCATTTACCTTAAAAACACAGAGTACAGGGTTTGATTCTCACATAGAGTAAATGGCTAGGCTTAAAATGCCCCCCAATGTCAGTTAGCCTAGTACTAATCTATAAACCTATGCCAACATTTATTGTGGGGGATATCTGGTGGTCTAGTGGTTAGGATTTGGCACTCTCACCACCAGGTCCTGGGTTCATTTGACAGGCAGAAAATTTTCAATGTTTTGGGGAGTGGGAGTTTGGCATAATGGTTACGGTGTTTATCTTACAAACGCAAGGTGCAGGGTTTGATTCTCACTTGGGGTAATTGGCTAGGCTTAATATAGCCTACAAAGGCAGTTAGCCTAGAACTAAACTATGAAACTATGAAAAAGGAGAGTAACAATCGAAACATGAATCCTTTCTTGTGCAATAAGACAAATGCAGCTTTGCTTGCCCACCCCCAGATGAACAGTACACCTGTAAGTAATGTAATTGCTTACTGTACCAAGTGATGAAATACAAAGATATGCCATAATATTATTAAACAATACATTCCAGGTTCAGGACTTGCCTTGTAAATGCATCAGTTGCCACAGTGTTACTTCAAAGCTGACTGTGTCTGATGTAAGCAGTACACTGACAATACATGGGGAGGTAAAGGTTGTGTGAGTTGCCTATTATATATGTATGTGAGTAGGAGGAAGGTTTTAGGCCCCTAGGTGGTGAATGAGTGTGCTATGCATTGTCTCTTAGCCAATGCAAGGGCATACTGAGCATGCCTACATCTGCCTACACCCACAGCAGCTGGTGTTACCCTATCTGACTCCTCATCTGTCTGTCACTGTGGTGACCTTGCCATTGGTGGTGGGATGCGTGCCCCTTCCCCTTGCTGATTCTGCTGCAGCTTTTTCCTCAGAATTATGTTATGTAGCATGGCACATACTTTGAGATATCTATACATATCCATGGAATGTACTGCAGGGCTCTCCCAGATGTATCTAAGCAAGAACCGTGACTTCAGCCGTCCTATCACACACTCTATGACATTTCTGACATGATCATTTTCTCATTATGGCATTCTTCTGTGGGTGTGTCTGCATTTCTGATAGGTGTCATCAGGCATGGTTACAGTGCAAAGCCTGCATTCACCAGTAAATGATCCTGCGGGATATCCCCCCTAGCAAACATCTAGTACCGTTAGTAGGTGTGCCAGATACATGAGTCGTGGTAACCACCAGGGTTGCCAGCACACATGTTCAAGATGATTCCCTTGGCATTACACATGACTTCCCAGTTGATAGAGTGGTAGCCCTTTCTGTTAATGTAGAGCCTGGCCTATTCCCCAGGTGGTGCCTTAATTTCTACATGAGTGCAACCTATGCTACCCAGTACTTCAGGGTAATATGCTACCTGGTAGATATGTTGCATATTTCTGGCCCTCTCCTCAGAGCTACTGGGAAAATATATGTGCTCACTGGCATGTTGGAGCATATCATCCTGGAATTGGTGGATGATCCTGGATTCTGATGCCTGTGACACTCCCACCATGTCCCTTATTGGTCTCTGAAAGGTGCCTGTAGCTAAAATTCTAAGGGCTACACATATCTTATGTGGGACGGGTTCCACTTGGTTGCCTCTGGCTCTGAGTTGCGGGCAACAGAGATCACAGATGTCCTGTAGTGTGTCCCTGTCCACCCTGTAGCATTCTACAATTTACACATCATGTAGGTTACGATAAGTTAAACCTGGTTTGAAAACTCTTCTCCTTCTTAGCCTAGGCCTATAAGCAGCAGCAGCTGCATTGGCTTCAGCCTCTGCCACATACAAATGGATTAAAGCAGCAGCAGCCTCTGTTTTTGTAGACTTTTCGTGTCTGTGCTCCAAAAGTTTTGACATCTCAGGAAAAATCAGCAGGGAGTCTGCATGGATGCTTTATAGCTTGTTGAATAGCTACAGCATATTGGATTGGTTGATTAGCATGCAGTTCAGCTGCTTATGCTGTAATTAGCATCTATGAAATACAAAGACAGATGCAATCTACACCATTATAAAAAGGCAAATGTGTAGCTAACCAAACTGATGTTGAGGCGAGTTGCATATGCTTGGAAAATTGCAAAAATGCTTTTTCTTCAGAATATTTCTGTACAGAGGAGTACTGAACTTCAGCAGGTATGCATCCATTTTGTCACCTAAGTACCATATATGCTGGAATGTATTTAAGAATAATGTGAAGCAAAGGCTTTTACAAGTGTAATGATGTAATGGGCATGTTTTTCAAGCCATTTCAGACAATACATGAAAATTGAATGCTGTGTGATAAATATGTACAAATGTTTTAGGGATAGGTCCTTTGATAGTAGTTTTAGCATTTCAAATATGTTTTGTTAGCAAAATGGGTCATTTGCCTGTTCTTTTGTGGGGTGGGGTTAAGCAAAGATGAGTTACTGTTATGGCACAAACAAGAATGGAGTGTTCTTTTGGGGAAGGAGCAAAGTTGAGTCACTGCTATAGCACATATAAGGATATGTTGCTGTTGTCACTCTCCTTGTTTTGCATCTTGCCTGTTGCTAGTATTTCACATCTGTAGACTATTTTATGTTTCTCCAGTTGGAAATGCTGACTGGCTACCTTTTCTGCTTTATCTGTAAACAGTTGTTTTGTAGTTCTATGGTACTTATGTGCATTATACGTCTGTTGTCTTTTAGGACACCCACAAGTATGCCTCTCAAGCATCAATCCACTTAGATACCCCCTTCAACAACGGGAAAAATCAAGTAATCGCAGATGGGTTTTATCAAAATGGTGCTTTTCTCCAGGAAAGGGGAAGGGGAGATATGGTATGCTGGATGCAAATATGGCAGCAAATCGTGCAGAATGTGAATGCCATGGGCTGCCACAAAAGAACATAATTACAGGTAGCCATCAGTGCCACAGACATAATCACTACCGCACGCAGGAGAGCAGCTGCAGTGGTCCATGATCAAATGGCTACCAGGGGTTGGTCTAGTAGGGAACTGCACTAACCTCACTGAACAGTTCCTAGCCAATATAAGAGATCCAGACAGCTCCCAGAAGAGCGCAGGACAGCATGTACTGAATTTGAGTGCAACACCTTCCGAGACAGCAAGCACATCCCAGGAGGAGCTTCCAGGTAGGGTTTGTTATCTGAACATTTGAATACTGTTGTATAGTAAAACAACTGAAATGAATAAATTAATTCTGTGTCATATGTCTTTTTTGGGGGTGGGGTTGACGATTGCTACAGTTATAAGCTTTGGTTGGAGTTGTCAGACACATTCTTGTTGACATTAAACTTAATGCACATATAAAGGGGTAAATAAATGTATTACCCTCTGTGTTACTGCTAATTAGGTTCATAGACTAGTACTAGGCTAACTGCCTTTGTGAGCCATTTTAAGCCTAATCAATTATCCCCTGTGAGATTCAATCTCTGTACCTTGTGTTTGCAAGACAAACAACTTAACCATTAGACCACCCTCCCAATCCTATGTAAAATGTGAACTTGGTATAGTGAGAATCAAACCCGGAATGACTGCTCACAAAGCAAACACTCTAACCACTACACTTGTGATGATGTTGCCCTTACCTCTTACTTAATTTCTTCCAGGACTGTCTGGACTACAGAGGCATATCTGATCTGCAGATAGTAAGGCAGATATTTTTATGTCAGTACTGCCGAGCAACTTAAAGAAATATTGTAGTGTGTGAAGTTGGTCTCAGGTCTGTTGTGTATATTGCTGTACTGTCTGTAATAATTGGCAGTAATGTTGGTTTGTTAGCATATATTGCACTATAGTAATGCAGGTACTAACTTATTCCTGTGCTTCTTGCCTTTTAGCACAATTGATCATGACAGTGGGATGGTGGGCCCTGTGCCACCTGATGTCATTGTATCAGCGGAATCTGATGATGATGGTGGCCAAAGTAAGGCACAGTCAGGGGATGCAGAGGCTGAATCTAACACTGAGGTTGGGTTGGCATACAGCCATATGCATTTCCACTGAACATAGCCCATAGGCCTACGCCTACCCAGTCCAGTGTGCCCACAGATATTGGACAGGTGGAGAGTGAGGACATTGATCAGGGAAGTATGGCTACTGTGGCTATGATACCTGTTGAGTTGGCTGTAGGCAAATTGTGGGTGGGGTGCCACACAGGAGGATTGACAGGGGTTCTCAGAGGGGGTCCCTGCTGTCCCTCTTACACCTGGTGCAGGTGTCACTTCCCGTGCAACTTAATATATGTTTAGTGCCATCATGGAGTCACACGCATGGTCCCATAGATGCTACAGACAAATGCTGAAAGTTATGGATGTGGCACAGTCTGACATGAGTGACTTCCTCTACCATGATGCCAATTCACTGGATCAGATGAATGAAATGTTGGAATGAGGGGTGTCTGTGATGGACTGAGGGACATCTGTCATGGAAGGAGCAGTGTCTGTGATGGAACATCTGCTGGGATGGGAACTGCATCCTCATAGGCGTAGGTCAGCTGTTAGCCAACGTGGCCATGCACAATCATGCTGCCATAATGGCAGTAATTCCACTGCTCCTTCAATGTGTGCTGTCCCCACTCAGATGTGGCAGGCCATGGGGACATGGTCCTGTGTGCCCAGTGATGGGACCTTGTCCAGCAGACATTAGTCAAGTTCACATAGCAGCACTGCATCTGTCCTTGGGCATGGAGATGCCAGTGTAACTCCTGGCAGAGCCAGTTCTCATGGCTGGGCATGACAAAGATGAACTGCCACCTCTACCTTGCACAGCTCACACTTGTCAACAGACCAAGATGTAGAGCTAGCAGAGAGCTTGGTTGTGTTCATTCAGACACTCACCCACCAGTTTCAACTGGAGGACCCCTACAGACACACAGACAATAGTTACTCATTTTGTCTCACTGGCCATTTGTTGTTATATCCCATTGTCTACCTTCTATTTCTTACTAATGCACTCACTGACCTTTTGTGACAGCCTACACTTCCTGCCCCCCCCCCCATATCCTTGTTTTCTGTCTTTTGGATTCAGGGATACAAAAGCTGTGTCTGATGCTCAGGGTTTGCAGCTAATGTAGTGTTTAGTATATCTGCATTTGTGTTGTTGAACTGCTCATTGTACCTTTGACTTGTATTGACCTTGGAAAGCTACACAGTTGATTAGCACCAAAATTTCACAACTGTATAGTGAATGCTCTTGTAAGCGTAGTGAAGTTAGAAACTACAATGTGTATCATTACTTTCTAACTTGTATCATTACTTTCTAACTTCTCTCTTTAATGATTCTCCAGGACAAACATATGGTGCACATCATAAGCCACGCCATCAAATTCAGATCTTAGGACTGGATGGCAGCATTGTAGTCAAACTTCATCAGAACAGTACTATGGTATAATGCTGTCTTTTGCATGTACCTCAACAGATGCATGCAGCAGCTAGAGAGACCGCAGGGCTTTCTCAACAAGATAACACAGAGTCTACAAACAATGCCATGATATATGTCAATAGATTTTATTTATTATTATGTATTTAGTTTACATTTGTTGACATGGCTAGTCTAACTGGATATATGTTCATTTTCAGTAGAGGCCCGGGGAGATAAGCTCCATGGAAACAAACAAAATCATATATACAAAATGTAATGTATACAATGAACATTGCAGGTGCAGTACAGAGAATAATCAAAGAGGTCATTCGTTCATAACATAGTGCAAAGTATACAGATACAATTAGTACAATACAAAATGTAGCTGCAATACAACATAAAGAAAAAGATGGCAGCTGAATTATACAATATATTAGTATACAGGTAGTCCTAAAGAAAAGGTAGGAGCTGGAATTATACAATATATTAGTAAAAATAGTCTCCTTAATGAGATTCTGAAGATGTAAGTAATAGTATAGAAGGACAAGATAAGTTGTTATTAAGAAAAGGATCTTGATTACTGAGAAGAAGAGGGTAGGTTGAACCAAGTAAGAAGAGCAAGTTGATCAGTCATGTTTAGTACAGGGGCACAACCAGTGTGTTCTGAGGAAAAGTTTCAATTTGGTTTTAAAGAGTGATGTAGAGGGAAGAGGGGAAAGTTCGTTAGGAAGAAGGTTCCAGGATTTCCCAACAGTATTAGAGAAAAGAGAGTCCCCAGCCCTGTTGTTTGATTTACAAATATTTACAAGAAGTTTATGTGATGATCGTAAAGTCTTTAGATCATTGTAGGGGGTAATGAGGGTAGATAGTATAAGGGTATTGGTAGGTTGGTAAAGGGTTTTATGGGCAATGGTCAGTTGGTAGAATTTAAGCTGATTTTGTAATTCAAGCCATCCTAGCTGATTTAGATTAAAACAGTGGTGGGTTCTGAAAGGGTTACCTGTAGCAAATCTGGCTATGTTATTGTAGGAGTTTTCCATTTTATTAAGGTTGTTTTTAGAGAGATTAGTAAATATGGGTGAGGCATAGAGGAGAGTAGAAATTAGATGGGTGTGAGCAATAGTTATTCTAGCTGCAGGAGAGAGGAAGGGTTTGATCCTGTAGAGAGAGCCTAATTTTCTGTTAACAAATTTTAGAGTATTGTTAATATGGGTGACGAAGTTAAGGTTGTTATCAATGGTGATACCTAGTAGTTTGGTAGCTGGATCTGGGGATATGAGAGTACCATTATTGGATGTTACTGTGAAGTCTATTGGGAGACCTTACAAGTAGGAGTAAAAAGGAGGAGTTTAGTTTTTTGGGGGGTCAGAAGGAGACAGCGTTGTGTAAACCATTGTTCAGCTGTGTTAAACACATTTTGGGTAAGGGAGTGAAGTTCAGATTTAGATGTGGCTAAGCTTATAAGTGTCGAATCATCTGCATATTGTATGCATGTAGCTTGGGGGATTGCTAGGTGAAGGTTGTTGATAAATATAGAAAACAGGAGAGGTCCTAATATGGACCCTTGAGGAACACCAAATGTTAATGGGCAGATGGGTAGATAGAATGTTATGCCAAAGTACAGCCTGTTCTCTGTTATAGGACTGGAACCATTTTATAGCTAGTGCATCTAGTGACAAGGATTTGAGGATCCAAAACCAAAAAACAAAAAATTGATGACCAAAACCAAGTAAATGTAAAAGTATGATCCACAGCAGGAAAAAGTGAGAGCCAGGAATAATATCCAAAAAACGTATTTATTGAACCACACAACAAGTCTATCAAGCACTTTCGCTCAGTGCAATACTGAGCTTTATCAAGATAAAAACCATAAACAGCTGATCTTATTTAAATAAATGAATAATGGTCATGTGATCCATTAACTGAAATTAATTAATAGCTTGTTTTGAAAGCTAAATACTAACAACTAAGTGTACCCTTTTACATACCTCATTTAAAAACTTACATGTATAATAAATAATATTAAATGTTGTATATATTATTTACTATAAATAATTACATAAATTATTAAATGAATACATTTCTATTAATGCATAAAAAACAATAAAATGATAAAATGATGAAATGATATCATATCACAATTCTCTAATAGACAGCTGATCTTATTTAAATAAATGAATAATGGTCATGTGATCCATTAACTGAAATTAATTAATAGCTTGTTTTGAAAGCTAAATACTAACAACTAAGTGTACCCTTTTACATACCTCATTTAAAAACGTACATGTATAATAAATAATATTAAATGTTGTATATATTATTTACTATAAATAATTATATAAATTATTAAATGAATAAATTTCTATTAATGCATAAAAAAACAATAAAATGATAAAATGATGAAATGATATCATATCACAATTCTCTAATTTAATAATAAAATGTTTTGCCTTCCTAGATTTTATAACTTGGCCCTTCTTAATTTCAAAACACTACTTAAATTCATACTATCATTTAATCCTGGCCATTTTGCAGCATCTAACCTTAACTGCCATATAAGCTCCTTATATTCTAATTTGGTCTCCCAGTCACCCCCTCTGTTGTCAGGTATTATCTGTTCTAAAACAATGAATTTAATTTCCATATTGGGACAGGACACAAAATGCTTATAAAAGGCATTAGATTCCTTTTTCTTGGAGATATCATAGAAATGCTCATAAATTCTTCTCCTTAGTGTCCTTTCTGTTTTGCCTATTTAGAAACTTTGACATTTTATACAAAGACCTAAATAAACAACATATTTTGTATTATAGTTGAAATATCCATTTGTCTGACATACATATTTTCTTGATGGAATGTATAAAATATGACCATTGAAAATGGCAGGACATTGTTTGCACATTCCACACTTGTATGTTCCCTTCTTACGTGCAATGCAAACAGTATCCGCTATTTGCTTTTTTTTCAAATATCTTTTTCATATTAGTGTCCCTGCATCTGACAAATTTGGGGTGTTTCGGGACCATCGCTAATAACTCTTCATGTAATGTAAGAACTGGCCAATATCTTAATATTGTTTCTTCTATTAAATTACATTTACTGGAAAATGAATGTATATAATTATTCTGTTCAACTTTCTGAGAATTAATATCCAAGCTGCCCACTTGTGTTATCGTGGACCCTAATAAAGGTGGATACTTCTCCTCTCTATGTATACAAACATCAAGGACCAAATTATTGACTAATGGAGCAGGATAACCTCTTTCAAAGAACCTCTCCTTCAAAAAGTTTACCTCTTTTAAAAATATTCTGTAGTGCTGGACATTCTGGAAGCACGTATAAGCTGCCCTTTAACAATTCCTTTCTTTTGATAGAAAGGATGGCTGCTTTCAAAATGCAGATATGAATTGGAATATGTAGGCTTCCTATATACTCTTTTAATATTATTTATTATACATGTAAGTTTTTAAATGAGGTATGTAAAAGGGTATTTGTATGGATTTTACAATTAGTTGTTAGTATTTAGCTTTCAAAACAAGCTATTAATTAATTTCAGTTAATGGATCACATGACCATTATCCATTTATTTAAATAAGATCAGCGGTTTATGGTTTCTGTCTTGATAAAGCTCAGTATTGCATTGAGCAAAAGCGCTTGATAGACTTGTTGTGTGGTTCAATAAATACGTTTTTTGGATATTATTCCTGGCTCTCACTTTTTCCTGCTGTGAATCATACTTTTACATTTACTTGGTTTTGGTCATCAGTTTTTGTTTTTTGGTTTTGGCTCCTGAACTGGTTCATGGTGGAAGAAGTGGCACAGAGTGATTTCACGGACACCCCACAGGTGCTTAGAACACTTGATGAAAATGGACCGGTTACTCGATCGGAATTTAACAAAGTGTTAGATATGCCAACACAGCTCACGAATGTGCTTAACATCAGTAAGCCGGATTCAGTTCCAACGTTGCCAGGCAATCAGCAGCAAGGCCTGGAATGGAAGAGAAGGCGTATTTCCGGTGAGCTTTTGTCCACGAGCAGTGGCGTTCAGCTTGGATCCAACAACCAGCAGATTACGAGTAAACGGGTCAACAAAGTGAATAACCAGTTTTCAAGTGATGTAGGCGGTCAAGCCAAGGATTTTGATTTTAGTGCATGGGCCGGCCAGCAGTTTTGGTTTCAACAAGGTACTGTTAACGCTAATAATAACGCTGACATCGAGCAAGGTTTTAATGTATTACGGGACAAATTATACACGTTCAAAACGAATCAATTAGAGATAGATTATTTAAAAGAATGTGTGAAAGTAGAAAGGGTCCTGAAAGGGTTACGATGTTTCAAATTTCTAAACAATGTACAAAAGGGGTCTGCATATTATAAAAAATTATGCAATATTTTTAATCGTGCAGGAATTGAGATGTTGGAAGTTATGATAGCAGAGTATGAAGCGAAGGCTGATACTTTGCTTAAGGATTTGAATGTTTTAAACAACACAATGGTTAATGATATTAATTTTATTTCTGTGAAACGTAACTATGACAATATCTTTGATGAGGTGGATCAATTTTGTGTTAAAGTGTTGAACCATAAGATCCACAAACTTGAAAGGGATCTTAGGGAATATAATGAAGGGATAGCTTACCCACTTCCAGCAAAGACTAGATGGGATAATAATAGTTTTATACAACAAACTAATGCCCATAATAGCAATAATGCAGATTCATATACTGAATTGCCCAGAAGGAGTGAGAGGTTAGCAGAGAAGGAAAGAAAAAATTCACACTAGGATTTTACATTTCCCCCAGACAAGTCAGGGGGGAGGGGGACCAGATTTCCACTGAGGAGGTGGAACAAATAACTAGAAATGTCCATTTAGATTTCGATATAGAATCTTATACGACCTTAGATATGCTTCCTAATACCTCTACAAAATATACGGTGCTAATAGAGAATAATTTCTCTGTTTACAATTTTACGGATATAGAGATAAGAAAAGAACATTTTGATTTTTTCACAAGAGGCATGCATTTTGTACCAGCATGACCATTTAATTTAGAAGCAGAGCTAATAGATCTTAAAATGTTTGTTAGACATTTGAATTTGTTATTATACTTCAAGGGTCAACCTTGTCTGGATACTGCACTTTCTAGAAAGAGCACTTTCAATCCCCCTATGCATCCTTCTATCAAGGTGTTTGAGGAATTGGTGGAAAGAGATATAAGGACCATCAATACTAAAAGATCTGTCACAGTTCCCCAAAATTTAAGTTTGAATGAAACTAACTTAATAAAATTTCTTAAAGAAGAGAGATGTAGGGTGATAAAGCCAGATAAAGGGAGGGGGGGGGGGGTTGGTTTTGATGTATACCATAGACTATGATACACATATTCATAACATGTTACAAGACTCTGAGCAATATGATTTAATATCGAGAAACGAGTTGCATATAGCATATTCCAAAATTAACTACCTGTTAATGGATCATCATTTGCAGGGAGCTATTAATGAAAAATTGTATAACTATTTATTTGTAGCTAAACCAAGAATTCCAGTAATTTTTGGTATCCCGAAAACCCATAAAGGGTTGGATCCATTGAAATTTAGACCAATAGTTTCTGGTAAAGGAAGTATTACAGAACCTTTAGGTAAATTTATTGATTATGTACTTAAACAATTTGTTACATCTTTAATGTACATATGTAAAGATTCTTGGGATTTTCTAAAAAGTATAGGATTTCAATTATATCACCCTGACCTTTTAATGATAACTATTGATATAGTACAGTTGTTTCCCAGTATACCGCATTCAACAGGTCTTGATTGGTTTAACGAGGTCTTGATCAATGAGGCTAAGCTTAATGCAAATGTCACCAACTTATTGGTTGAATTTATGGAAATTGTGTTGAAAAACAATTTTATTTGTTTTAATGGTGAGGTATACAAACAGAAAATGGGTGTTGCGATGGGTGCTTCCTGCGTCTCTTTGTATGCAAATATTGTATTGCACAAATAGGAGCAGACATTTATATTTAAAATGGAATGGGCAAAGTATATTAAACACTATGTTAGGTACCTGGATGATATATGTCTTTTATGGTGTGGAACAGAAATGGATTTTCAGAAATTCATTAGCTATATTAATTCCACCACTTCATTCTTGGCCTTTACACATTCAGTTAGTAATCACAGTCTGGACTATTTGGATGTTACCTTGGTCAAAGATGCCATCAACAACATGTTTGCCTCAAGATTATATAGGAAGCCTACATATTCCAATTCATATCTGCATTTTGAAAGCAGCCATCCTTTCTATCAAAAGAAAGGAATTGTTAAAGGGCAGCTTATACATGCTTCCAGAATGTCCAGCACTACAGAATATTTTTTAAAAGAGGTAAACTTTTTGAAGGAGAGGTTCTTGGAAAGAGGTTATCCTGCTCCATTAGTCAATAATTTGGTCCTTGACATTTGTATACATAGAGAGGAGAAGTATCCACCTTTATTAGGGTCCACGATAACACAAGTGGGCAGCTTGGACATTAATTCTCAGAAAGTTGAACAGAATAATTATATACATACATTTTCCAGTAATTCTAATTTAATAGAAGAAACAATATTAAGATATTGGCCAGTTTTACATTACATGAAGAGTTATTAGCGATGGTCCCGAAACACCCCAAATTTGTCAGATGCAGGGACACTAATATGAAAGAGATATTTGAAAAAAAGCAAATAGCGGATACTGTTTGCATTGGACGTAAGAAGGGAACATTTTGTGATATGATATCATTTTATCATTTTATTGTTTTTTATGCATTAATAGAAATGTATTCGTTTAATAATTTATGTAATTATTTATAGTAAATAATATATACAACATTTAATATTATTTAACAACATTTAATATTATTTATTATACATGTAAGTTTTTAAATGAGGTATGTAAAAGGGTATTTGTATGGATTTTACACTTAGTTATTAGTATTTAGCTTTCAAAACAAGCTATTAATTAATTTCAGTTAATGGATCACATGACCATTATCCATTTATTTAAATAAGATCAGCTGTTTATGTTTTTTATTTTGATAAAGCTCAGTATTGCACTGAGCAAAAGCGCTTGATAGACTTGTTGTGTGGTTCAATAAATACGTTTTTTGGATATTATTCCTGGCTTTCACTTTTTCCTGCTGTGGATCATACTTTTACATTTACAAGGATTTGAGGATATTTATCAGTATCTGGTGATTTACCATATTGAATGCCTTAGACAGATCTATAAACAGTGCAGATGAAAGCATATTGAGGTTATGTTTTTTGTTAATACAGTCAATAAAGGAAAGAAGGGCAGTAGTAGTGCTGTGGGAAGGTCTGAAACCATGTTGAGAGATTGAAAGTAAGTTATTTTGGATTAGGTGGTCTAGAAATTGTCTGTGGATGCATTTTTCCATGATCTTTGCTAAGGGAGAAAGTAGGGCTATGGGACGGTAATTGGAGAGTTCAGTAGAGTTCCCACCCTTGTGAAGGGGGATAATATGGGATACTTTCAAGATTTTAGGGATGTGTCCTTCACTGATGGTTCTATTGATGAGAATGGAAATGGGATAGGCGATGGATTTGGCTGCCTTTTGTAGATATTCAGTGGGTAGTTGGTCTGCTGAAGGAGAGCATGGTTTCAGTTTTCGGATAAGGGTAAGAATATATGTTGTTGGGACTGGTTGGAAGAGAAATGGAGGAGATGGGTTAGAGTTAGAGTTAGATATAGTTAAGTTCTGAGTAGATAACTGACTGGCAAGAATTTGAATGGCCTCAGTGAAAAATTGTATTAAAGGCATTGGCAGTCTGCTTGGGATTCTCCTCGTCTGATTAAAATCCATGTCACTGTAATTTGTCCTGTATAGAATGAAGTGATGTCTGCCTGACCTCCAGGCCAATGTCTGACCATGCCCTGGTGGAATGACTACATATATAAACATCTGATATAGCTGATGACATCAGCAGTGTCTGTTGAGAATATGGTAATAACAGTGTCCCACATGCTTGCTAAAAGGCTGTCTATAATGTCAAGCAAGAGCACACATACACGCACACACACACACACACACACACACACACACACACACACACACACACACACACACACACACACGTGCATGCGCACACGTGCACACATGCACACACGCACAAACAGAACCACATAGTTGACAACAGTGAGAATAAAACCCCTACCTAAGTATAAAGACTACAGAACTCATTACTTAATGCAAGTCCCATAGCACAAGTCTGACTTTTGCAAGACTGCAGCTGAACTTATAGTGCATGACATCAACAGGACATGTGTGAGACAAGATGTTGGCAGGCTTGCATAGGTTCATATCTTCATAGGTTCATACAAGGCTACTGCCATAATGGCCCTAAGTTCATAGGTTCATAGGAGGTTACTAGGTTAATGGTCCTATGGTCTTTTCAAGCCTAGCAAAGTTGTATAATTGTTCATTTATAGACCAAGATATTTACTCCATAGTTATTAATCCATGTTCAGCACTGGTTGACCCTGTCTAAGACTGACATAGGTGAAGCCCTGTGGTAATTTTACAATTTCCCATCTAAGTGTCCAAGTTGCACTTAAATAAGGTTATTGATGAGCGCAGTTTCATGTGAATTGAGAGTTTGTTCAATAGCAGTGACAATCACTGGAGACATATATGTCTCTCCAGCATGTCATGTTGATGTCGCAGACTAGGTTAAGCTCCCTACAGTCAGTGAACCTTGCCCATTTGATTTGCAGAGGCACAACATTTTCAGTAAGGCAAGGTTCGAGAGTGCTCTGAAGGCCAGGCACAAGTCATCTCTCAGTAGTCTATATGATACAGAATACAGTAACAGGGTCTTCAGTCTGTCCATGTAGGTCATTTGTTGAAGTCCCTATATTTTCATGATGAGAAACCTCTTAAGTTTCTCCATCTGTTTCAGGAATCTGGTGAAGTACATGCAAAAGGGAACATTGTACTCTATTATTGGTCTGATGAGGGATGAGTACAGTGAATTGATAACATTCTTAGTCGTGGATGCTATGCATTTACTTATGAGGTGTGCAATGTAAAATGCCTTCCTTGCCGCTGTGGACACATGATGATTGCCGCTGTGGACACATGATGATCAAAGTTAACATTGCTATCTATCTGTATTACCAAATCTCTCACTATTGTGTTGGAACTTAGGGGGTATAGTGTAATTTGCAGGCACCTCTCCTTTGCTGAAAGGGGTAATAGTTTTTTTTAGATTAAGTTTAAGTCTGTGTCTTTGGTAACAATTATTTATGTATGTAAGCCAGTTTTGTAGAATGTTGACATTGTTTGGGGAGTCATTGATTTCACACAGTTTGTAGTCATCAGTGAACTTGGTGAGCCACAGGCCATCTGTTATCACCTGAATTTCTTAGAAATAGATTCTAAACAGTAGGAGGCCCAGCACAGACCCTTGTGGAACACCACTGGTAACAGGTCTGCAGTTAGAGGTGGAATTTCCAAGTATGACTGTATGCATTCTGTTGGTGAGCCATTTAGCTACCCGTCTAATAGGTTCATAGGTTCATAGGTAGGTACTAGGCTATCGGCCCAAGGGCCTAAGTAAGCCTAGCCAACAAGGTTCCTTGGCTTATGCCACCCAAGAAAGTTTATTTCCTGTGTCCCTGTTCAGCAGAGACACAAAAGTGATCCCCGGGGTGTATTTCCTATTTCCCATCCACTCATCAAGATTTTTCTTGAAGAATGCTAATGAGGAACTTTGCTTGACATAGATGGGCAGCTTGTTCCAGAGTATAGGAAGTCTCTGGGACAGGAATCTATTCATTCAGCATGTCCTGTTGTGGTCACAAGGTTTAGGTGGTTTAGGTCGCTAAGGTGTATAGCTTGGAGGGATTGGAATTTCTTTAGGTGAAGCATGTCCAACAGCTCGGGGTTTAACATAGTTTTATATGTTAGGCAGAGATCTCCTCAGTGTAAGCGATATGCTACAGAGTAAAACTGGAGTTTTTTGAGATAGTCAGTGTAGGGCATCTATTTGAGCCCAGTAATCCTTTTTGTGAGGTACTTCTTTGGCCTTTCCAGCTGCTGCAGATGTCTTGTGAGGTACATTTTAAAATAGTACTCTATAATGGGTCTAATGAGTGACAAGTAGAGGGGAACAATGACCTGTTTTTTCCTGGATGAGAACCCCTTTGTAATGAGTTGTGCCATATAGAAAGATTTCCTCACTACTGTGGTGATGTGATTATCAAAGGAGAGACTACTGTCCACCTGGGTCCCAAGGTCTCTTATCACACATTCAGCATTGAGTAGACTGTCATTTATGTGGTAGTTCATGTCTACAGAGTTTTTACCAAAGGGGCTGACAATCCACTTTTTGGCATTGAGCTTGAGGCCATGCCTCTGACACCAGGCATCTGTCTCAGTGAAGCCCTTCTGTAGGATGTCCACATCATTTGGGGACTCGACTATGGCTCCTAGTTTGCAGTCATCTGCAAACTTCATTAGCCAGAGGCCTTCTGTGTTAGTCTGTACTTCAGAGAAGTAGATACCAAATAGGAGAGGTCCTAGGACTCAACCCTGTGGTACTCTACCTGTCACTGGTTTGAAGTCAGATTTGGAGTATGCAACTTTTTCAGTGTTGGTTCTGTCAGTAAGCCAGTTGGCAACCCATCTTGTGACATAGGGATTTATTAGAACAAACCACAAGAGCAGGATGCAGGATACTAAGATTTATTCCGGTACCTCGGCCCAACAGCCTTCAAAGGAATAAACATCAAGCCTCCAGGTGCAGTATATATACACACACTGGTGCTACCCAACAATTAAACAATTAAACACAATTAAATACAATTGAGAAGAAGTAGAACAACTCACGAAAATTAAAGAGACAAACACAATCTTAGAACCACTAGCAACTGAAATACATAAATTGCTTATCAAAATTATTATTAAATATTTAAATTCACTTCTAAATTCAAACTTCGAGGTTTTAAAGTACCATATTTCAAAATGAATCTACTTTCTAGATTCAGTAAACTTTGTTGATAATTACCTCCAAAAAATGCATTAGGTTTGGCCAGGGCACAAAAATGTAATGAGTCCACAGACCCATTATGCACACTATGAAAATGTTCAAATATTGGACTACTAATTCTAGCATTACGCACATCACCAATATGTTCTAATACACGTTTTTTTAGTTGACGTTTTGTCTGACCAATATAATATTTAGGCAAAGCACAGTCACAACCAATAATGTAAACTACACCACAGGAGCTGCAATTAAACTTATTTTCAGCAAGGTATTTAACCCCATTAATAATACTACCTGATAGATTTTTCACCCTCATACATATCTTACATTTTCCACATTGGAACATACCTAATTGTTTATCAGAATTCAACAAAGAAGCCTCACTAAACAGATATCTAGGTTTCAAAATTTCCTTAAGATTTGCATATCTGCCATATGAGAAAGAGACATGTTTAGGAAAAAGGTGCCCAATCTCTTCATTATTACAGACAATTGACCACAAAAAATTAACAATGTTACACAAAGTATCCGAAAATAAGGAAAATTTTGTGACAAAAAACATCCTCTCATTCCTATCCATCTCATTATGAATAACATTAATATGAGATATCTTTGTGGTATAATGCTTCTGAATAGAATCAAATCTTGCACGATTTTTCCTAATAGAAGTTTCAGAATAACCTCTATCCAACAGTCTCTTACAAACAAAATCAAATTCCAAATTCAAAAGGCTATGTTCAGAAGTGTGTTCATAAATTCGTTTGAATTCACCATAAGGAAGCGCCTCAATTAAGTGCATAGGATGTGCACTCGATGCATGAAGAAAATTATTAGAGGCTACCTCCTTCCTAAATGGTTTAAATTGGACAATCCCCTGTTTATCCACATATAACAAGATGTCCAAAAACTGAATTTCCTGTTTGTTAATAATGTATGTGAATTCTAAACCAAACTTATTTTTGTGTAAATCTACCATAAACTTGTCAAAATCTGAAACATCACCTCTACAAATAAAAATTAAATCATCTATGAATCTAAAATAAAAAACAACATTATTTTGAAAAAATGTCAAAGTATACAAAAAATTAATTTCAAAAATTGACATGAACAAAATTGAGTAAGTTGGAGCAAAACTTGCTCCCATTGCAGTGCCATCTATTTGAAGAAATATTTTCTTATCAAATACAAAGTAGTTGTGACTGAGAGCAAACTCTAAGAGTGAAATCACAAAAGATGTACGTGGACCTTCTCCCAAAATTTTCATTATGGCCTCCAAACCCAATCTATTACTAATATTCGTATATAAAGATCTTACATCTACCGTAGCCCAATACAAATTAGAGTCCCATTTGAAATTTTTAATTATCTCACAATATTGATTTGTGTTAGTAATGTGAGAAACAACATATTTCAAATGTTCCTTTAATACACTATCCAAAAAAATCCCTACAAACTCCAAATAACCTCCACAACAAGACACAATAGGGCGGCCAGGAGGGTCGGAAACATTTTTGTGTATCTTGGGCATAGTATAGAAAATGGGGTCCTTAGGATTGGCCACATATAAACGTTTCACATCTTTATTATTCAGAAAGCCCAACCTTTCACCTCTTTCAAGAATCTCTAGCAGGGAAGCATTGTAATCAGTAATAGGATTACTAGGCAATTCTATATACACTTGATCATTACACAACAAGTCATAGCTCATTTTTAAATAATGACATTTGTTCATAACTACCCATTTTCCCCCTTTATCTGCAACGCAAAAGGCATATTTTTTTGCAGCTTCTTTCATATTCTTCAAAGCATTCCATTCAGACTTATTTAAATTGAATGAAAAATATTGCTTCAAAAAGCTAGCATACTCACTTTCCGCCTTTTTGCATAGGACATTCTCAAATGTCCTCAACACTGCAGAGTTTTTAGGTGGGCAAAAATTACTACGACTCGGTAATACAGGTAAAATAAATTTCCCATAACCTGTGTAAAATCGTTCTGAACGAGTATCAACAGCTCCTGCCTCATTATTACCTAGTACTAAACTACTGCCCCTTTGACTAGGACTAACTAATACGTTTTCTGCCATAATATCATGAATAGAAATATCCAACAAAGGGTCAAAAAGAACAGAAAAATCGTCCAAACCATCTATATCAATAGAACTAACAGAGAAATCTTGAGCATTATCAAAATCTGCAGAAACATATGAATTATCTTCTGTAGTTGCTGCAATAATATCATTGTTAACACAGCTTTTATCAAAAAACAATTTTAGATATAGTTTTCTGCAGAAGCGTTTAATGTCCAAAAGAATATCACATAATGCTGGAACTTTAGTTGGTACAAACTTACTGCCGAAATTCAGCACCGTAATCATTTCTGGTGATAAAACCAAGTCACTCAAATTGACAACATTAGTCCCGTTCTCATAATTCACATTACTGTCCAATGGACGGACTTGAGTGAATTCGACACATTTGTTTGCATGCACCTCACCACAAAAACCGTGAATTACATGCTCGTTCTCATTACCATTGCCAAAAGAACCAGTGCATTCATTTGTACGCTCATATAAACTATATGAACGAAAAGCATGTGTTTTAGCATTAGCGTCAACACAAAACTCAGTACCTTTTGTTGCGACCCTTTTGGCGAAATTTTCGTTTTGCTCCTTGCCGAAAGTTCCATCTGCCTTGTTCTTCTTCTCCTTCCATCAATGAGCCGTTCTCATCCACCAGATCAACTCGTTCAAAAGATACACTCTTCTTACTTCCACCGGCTGTATCAGATGATGACACTGAAGAATCACGTCCACTACGTGAACTTCCCTCTGATGATCTTCCTCGGACTGTACCATTCGTACTTTTCTTCCGCTGACGCTGACGTTGCCATGAATAGATGGTATTACTCTTGAAGTCAGCAATGTCTCTATTTAATTTTTTCTTTTTCCTTGCTATAACTTCACCCTCAGCTTTGGAAACGGCAGTATTAACATCTTTCATAGCTTGTACAAAAGAAGAGGTTACGTGTGTATCTGATAATGATAAACTAGCCTCATTTTCTGCTATTTTGGATTGGAGTAGTCCAAGGCTCCTCCGGTTCCGTTTAATAAGAATTTTCAACCAAGTTAAAGTACATTGGAGAGACGCTGCTTGCCATTCAACTAAAAATAGGGATTTATACCTAGTTTAGTGAGTTTAGCAATAATTCCAGAATGGGGGATGGTGTTGAAAGCCTTGGCGAGGTCAAGATAGGCTGTGTGAACCACCTTACCCTCGTCTACGGCTTTGGTGACTGCCTCAAAGAAGTTGATCAGGTTCAGAAGGCATGATCTGCCTTTCACAAACCCGAACTTGGTGGGGTCTAGAGTTTGGAGGTTACCAATGTCTTTGTTTATGAGTTTCATGATGATACATTCCATGGCCTTGCAGACCAGGCTCATCAGGCTAATAGGGCAATAGTTCCCAGGATCAGTGGTGGTTCCCCCTTTGTGGAGTGGGATAACTGTTGCTGTGTGCCATTCAGTGGGCACAAAGCCTGATGTGAGACTATGATTGAACATGGTGCTTAGGTGGTGAGCCAGTTGGTTCTGAAGTTCAAGTAAAACACAACCTGGAATGTTGTCTGGTCCCATGGATGCTGTGTTTTTGGTTTTAGAGAGAGCAGCTTTTACCTGCATAGATGTGATTACAGGGACTCTGCATTCTTCCTGTCTAGATATGGGCCTTTTAGGGGGTGAGACGGGGGTAAAGTTAGCACTGTACCTATCTGCCAGGATGTTGGCAATATCAGTTGGTTCTGTAATTTTTGTGCCATTATGCTGTAACTCAGAGCAGATCTGGGTGTTGCCATTGAGATTATTGACATAGCTATAGAATGCTTTGTGGTTGCCCTTAGAATCAGTGGTAATTTTGTTTTCAAAGCTACATTTGTAGGATCTTATAAGGGATTTCAGCTTCTTACTGAGGCTGACCAGGGAACTGCACCACTCATGGAATTTTGCTCTCTTTTGCAACAGTTTCTTCCTTCTGTTGTAGAGTTTGTTTAGGGCAGGGGACCACCAGATTGGCTTCCTTTTTTTGGAGGATATCATCTTGGATCTGTTTGGGATAGCATGATCCATGCACTCATGTAAGCGCTTATAGAGTGAATTTGTGTAGGATTCAGCAGTCATAACTGTATTGTCCATCTTCATGGTTGTCATGAAGTTCGCCACTTCTGTCTTAAGAAGCATGAAGTTGGCTTTGAAGAAATGTTTTACCATGGTTTCCTTAATGGTGGGTGGGGGTGGGATGCGGATATCTAAGGTGATTAGCTTATGGTCGGATCTGACCAATGAGGAGTTGACTTCATATGTGGAACACCGCTCACTCATGTTGGTTCATAGGTTCATAGGTTGGTACTAGGCTATTGGCCCTAGGGCCTATACAAGCCTAGCCATAACAACTCCCTGGCTATTACTTCCCTGGTCACCTGTCTAACAGGGTGATTGATGTTATCCCTGGGGTGAATTTCATATCTCCCATTCAATTGTCAAGGTTCTTTTTGAAGAGGGCCAAAGAGGTGCTCAGCTTGACATGTATGGACAGTCTATTCCAGAGTATGGGAAGTCTCTGGGTCATGAACCTATCCCTTCAGCATGTTTTGTTCATTGTGATGACCAGGTTTAGATTCCTGGAGCTTGTGGCTCTGAGGGATTGGGATTTCTTTAAGTGCAGCATGTCCAACAGCTCTGGGTTTGACATGGCTTTGTAAGTTAAGCAGAGATCGCCTCTGAGCAGGTGATATGCGACAGTGTATAGCTGGAGTTTTTTTAGATGGTCAGCATAGGGCATCTGCTTTAGGCTTGTGATTCTTTTAGTGAGGTATTTCTGTGGCCTTTCCAGTTGTTGCAGATGTCTTGTGAGGTACATACCAAATGGGCATTGTACTCCACTTGTCACTTGTCTGGGTCTAATGATGGGTGAGTACAGTGAGACAATGACCTCCTTTTTTTCTGGATAAAAAGCCCTTAATGATGAGGTGTGCCACATAGAAGGATTTCCTGACTGGTGTGGCAATGTGGTTATTGAAGGTAAGACCACTGTCCACTTGTGTCCCTATGTCCCTTATCACACTTTCGGTGTTTAGTGTACTGCCACTTATGTGGTAATTCATGGGTACATGATTTTCCCCAAAGGGGATAACTATACATTTCTTGGCATTGAGCTTGATCCCATGGCTCTAGCACCAAGCATCTGTTTCTGTAAGGCCCTTTTGTAGAATATCCACATCATTTGGGGATTCAGTAATGGCTCCCAGTTTGCAGTCATCTGCGAACTTTGTTAGCCAGAGTCCCTTAGTGCTGGCCTGTACTTCAGAGACGTAGATGCCAAACAAGAGCAGTCCCAGGACTGAACCCTGAGGTACTCCACTTGTCTGGAGCTGGATTTTGAGTCGGGTACTTTTACAGTGTGGATTCTGTCAGTAGCCAGTTGGCAACCCATCGAGTGACGTAGGGATTAATGCCCAGCTTAGTATGTTTATCTATGATTCCAGAGTGGGGGATTTTGTTGAAGGTCTTGGCGAGGTCCAGATAGGCTGTGTAGACTGCCTTGCCTTCATCCACAGCTCTGGATACTGATTCGAAGAAGTCAATCAGGTTGAGGAGACAAGATCGGCCCTTTATAAAACCAAACTGGGTGGGGTCCAGTGTTTGAAGGTTGCCAATGTCTTTGTTTATAAGTTCCATGATAATGCGTTCCTTGGCTTTGCAGATCAGGCTCGTCAAACTGATGGGATGATAGTTCCCGGGATCCAAGCTGTATCCCCCCTTGTGGAGTGGGATAACTCTAGCTGTGCACCACTCATTGGGCACAAAGCCTGAGGTGAGGCTATGATTAAACATGACACTTAGGTGAGGTGCCAGTTCATTTTGTAGTTCATGCAGTACATGGTAATGACTAGGTCTAGAATATTGTTGTCCCTGGTGGGGGTGTGGATAATCTGATCCAGGGCATTGGAATTTATGAATTCCAGAAAGTGTTAAGTGAAGGAGTTGGTACATGAGTAGTTTTCCCAGTTAATGGTGGGGTAGTTGAAATTGCCCATTATTAGGGTGTTTGGTTGAACCCTAATATTTTCCAATATATCAAGAAAAGAGGAGTGAGAATCCTGAGGTATGGTGGAAGATATGTAGGAAGCTAAAATTTGGATTGCAGTTTTGCCCACAGTTAGTTGCACTTGGATAACCCCGAATGCATTATGCTGTACAACTAGCCTGGAGGTGTAGATATCCTTAATGAATATGGACACACCTTCGCCTTTGGTGTTCTGGTCCAGGTTAGATGGCCAAAAAGTGTGGTATGAGTTATAGCCTGGTAATGCAGGGGTGCTTTCTAATGCCTTGAACCAGGTCTCAGTCACTGCACAGATATCGATGTTCTCCATTTTAAGGAGTGCCTCGAGTGAGTGCATTTTAAGATTTAGACTTCCAGCATTGAGTAGCATTACCCTCAGTTTTTGCTTGCCTGTTCCTGTTATGGTGGTGAATTTGTCATTTGAACCTTGCCTAAAAAGGCACTATAGGGGCAGCAAGACCCTTAGCCAGTATCCAAAATCCCATGGATTACAGGTGCAGGCCATCTCTGGCAAAGCATCTTTGTCTGTCGACCATGTCGTCCCAGGCAGACAGATACTGGATCCCCTTAGACTGACACCAGAAGCCTAGCCAATTGTTGAAGTCAATTATTTTGTCCTTGTACTGCGGTATCATTCGGGCCATGGCAGGATGCTACTCAGGGCTTGGGTTATACCTGCCTAGGCTACAAGATCAGACAGCTCTTCCATGTCTCTTTTCATGTAGTCCAGGGAGGTACATCTCAGGTCATTCACACCAACATGGATAATGACAGAGTCATATTTGTACTTGTTGTGGAGTGACCTGAGTGTGTGGGTTTTGTGGTGGATCATGGCACCTGACAGGCAGCTGACAGTATCCTTCTACTTGTTTAGCCTGGTGAGTGGGACATCAGTGTGCCTGACTATAGAGTCACCTATGACTATTGTGTCAGGTACGTTGTTTTGCCTTATGGGCTGTGGTTTATTGGCGCACTGAAACTGTGGGCTATGTGTCATTTGGGTTGTGTTGCCGGGTGGAGGTTGCTTGCATTTCTGCTTTGGAGGTCTCTGTTGCTTGAGCAGATTATTATTGAGAGCCTCTGTGAATGTTTTTGTGTTTCTATGTGTGGATTTTGGTGGTGTAGGTTTAGTGGGACTATGTGATGAGTGTGGTGTGGTGTTTACCTTCTCCTCTTGATTGTCAAGTTCAGTCTTGGTTGGAGAGAGCTTTACCTCCAGTTTGGCTATATAAGTGGATTTCTCATAGGTTGTGGTGTTGGGTGGTAGGAGGAGAGGGTTGTCTGTGTACATTAGCCAATTGCTACATTGCCCTAATTTGCCCAGATTCATCAGATAGACAGGAAAGAACACTGGGTACTGACCCTTGGACATGCCTGAATAAAAAAAATACTTTCCTCTAGACAAGTGAGGAAAGTAAGTACAAAAACTGTTTTCCTCTTGGTAAAGAGGAAGGCTGAGTGCTGTAGTAATTTATAGCTTATTTAGTGCTAACAAGGTCTGAACAAGTGCTGAGCACAAATAAGCAAATTCAAGTGCTAAAACTAGGAATATGTACCTGGATCTTGTGGCAGACAGGCTACCTAGTTCTTACCACTCCCACTGATAAACTAGAATGCTTCCTTCCAACGCAGAAAGGCTTGGGGGGGGCTCAGAATCTTCCAAACAGTCCTGGATACAGCAAATCTGTATCTGGACTAGACTAGGTTCAGAAAAGGTGGGAAACAAGTGACATATGAGTTAATCCCCAGCTGGGTGAGATTCCCATGGATGCTTGAGTGGAGTGTTGTGTCAAAGCCCTTGGCCAAGTTGAGATAGGCAGTATGTACTGATTTGCCTTCATCTAGGGCTTTGCTGACATTCTTGAAGAATTCCACTAGGTTTAACAGGCATGATCTGACCTTAACAAAGCCAAACTGGGTTGGGTCAAGAGTTTGAAGGTCACCAATGTCCATGTTGATATGATCCAAGATGATTCTCTCAATGGCCTTACAGACAAGGTTGGTCAGGCTTACGTTCTCTGGGTCAGTTGAGGGACCCCCTCTGTGCAAGGAGAGTATGGTTGGTGTTTTCCACTCTGCCAGGACAAAGCCCATACTTAGACTGTGGTTGAAGACAGTACCCAGTGGTTCCACTAACTCTTGCTTTACACCATTTAGAAAGCAGCCTGGGATGTTATCTGCTCTCATAGAGGCTGTGTTTTTGGCCTTGGTGAGTGCAATTATGACCTGTTCTTGGGAGATAATAGGTAGAGATTTGGTGACAGGTATGCATTGTGGTAAAACTGCTGGAGACAGGGGTGAGAAATTCATGCCAAACCTGTCTGATAGGTTGGCAATGTCTTCAGGCTCAGTATGACTGGTACCATCCACTATGAATTTGACGCAAAGCGGGACCTTTCCTTTTACATTATAGACTTAGCCTTGTGATCATCCTTAGCTATGGATGCTAATTTAGTTTCATAATTAGCTTTAGAGGACTTTACAAGATGCCTCACTTGCTTGTTTAAGCCGTGGAAGGTGTTTTTTTTCTGCTGAGAGTGTTCCTGCTAATTCCTGGACATCAGTTTCTTTCTCATGTTGTATAATTTATTTATGCTAGCTGTCCACCAGGGAACCTTGTTTTTTTTTTTTTTTTTTTTTTTTTTTTTGTGAGCAAGTTTGATCCATTCTGGAATGGCTAAGTCTATACCCTTGTAAAGCTGTGTATATAGGGCATTTGTGTACATGTTTGTACAGCAGTCTTTACTGTCAGTAGAGACAGGAGGTTTGAAACTAGGTATGCCATCACGTAGGAGGCTATAACTTGCTTTGGAGAAATGTTTCAACCTTTTGGATCTTGAGGAGGGGTCAGGTATAATTGTCACATTGAACATGATTGATTTATCTTCAGTCCTTGCCAGGGAGGGTCTCACACATGGGGTGGTGCAGTGATCTCCTATGTGGGTGTGTACTAACTGAAGGACATTCCACCCACCTTGTGGGGCTGCAGACTAACTGTTCTAGAGCATTTGCATTTCCAAAGTTCAGGAACCTTACGGCGAGTGTTTTTGAGCTCATATATGTATCCAAATCGAAGTAAGGATAAAGTCACCCATGCCTAGAGTGTTTGGCTGTATTATGACTGACTCAAGTAGGTCCAGGAATCGGTCGGTTCAAAAAGCAAAAAATAATGTAGAACTATAAAAAAACTGTCATTACTCAAAGCATGAATCATGCTACATAACACTTATGAAAAGTTATTATATTTTTTGATAACATAGGCTTAGGTAAATTAAACATATACATTTAAGAACCGATCACTTCTGTTTGTAGTTAATATAATATAGAGAGGATCCTATAAGTAAGTAGGAAGAAATAACAGTTTTTTGCAAAGAAGCGATATGTAAATAACAGGAGGTAGTAATGACACTGTATTACAAACACTTCCATCAACTAATATATAGGTCCTATTTTCACAATAATATACATTGTGTTATAAATACTTCCACCAACTAAAATATAGGTTCTATTTTTATAATAACACACATTTTTTAAAAAAATAGTACACGAACCGCATAGTAGGTACATGTATAGGAATTAGACAAGGAGGCAGTTAAAGAACGACTGCCCTTTATTTAGTAAAGCTAACATTCGTATTGACAGTTCACTTACTGTTGAGGAGGTGATGCTCGAGTACTACTTGGATAGGTGAACACATAATGGGTGTATGGAGTATCCAACCGGAGTAACATAAGGACATTATAATCATTTCTTCTTCGAATATTTTTATTGCATTGAGCATGTTTATAAAAACCATAATAGAACATTGAATTATTTTAAGCGAGGCAACTATGTCTTTAAGAAGTTAAAAGATTTGTTGAGCCCTGATAGGCTGGATTTAGAAAGGGAGGTTATTTAAACTTGGTTCCAATGTAAGTATAATGTCTAAAGAAGTCCGGGTATAACCCGGACGAAAGCGCTTAACATTCATAGTTGTTTATTCTTGCTTTTATGAACGTTTTTTAAAGTTTTTTATCTGTTTTTTGAACTGTCCGTATGCTAGTAGAGAAATTAAACTCGTTGGAAGCATCATCGCTGTTTGGGACTTTGTGCTACTTTGTCTATAATTGTTGGAGTTTCATTTATTGTTGCAGGTCCAGGAAGGCACTATGTGGTTTTCATGTTTCATGTTGGTGGACCTGTAGCTAGCAATGATGTGGAGGTGGGTCTTGCCTACAGTTAGTTAGACTTGAAGTAACTCTAGGGATTTGTACTGCTTAACCAGGCTTGAGTGTGTTTGTCTTTCATGAAGATGGTTGCCTCTCCTCCTCCATTTCTTTCACATTCATTTTGTGGTCTGAATGTGTGGAAGGCAATATAGCCTATCATGGCTAGAGTCCTCTCTGCAGCCCTAAACCATGTCTCTGTGACTGCACAAACATTGACATCTTTCCTAGTAAGTAGTGTCTCCATTCGGTGTAGTTTCCACTTTACACACCTAGTATTAAGCAGCATAATGTTGAGTTTGTCTTTTGAGGTTATTTTTATGTCATGAATTTTGTTCTTATGACATTGCCCAAAAAAGTCACTATGGGGAGGCAAGTACCTTGGCTAGTAACAGAAAAGCAAGAGGTGACAGATGAAGACCATCCCTGACACAGCATGGTTTGTCAGCCATATCATCCCAAGACTGACAAATACTGGATCCCACTTGACTGACACTAGTAGCTAAGCCAATTGTTGAAACTAATAGTTCTTTTGTTTGTATTGAAGCATCATTCTGGGTGAAGGTAGACTACTGCTTAGGGCAACAGACATACTTGTCTGGGGTAGATAATCTGAGAGCTCAGTTATACCTCTTTTCATATAGTGCAGTGAGGTATGTTTCAAGTCATTAACTTCAACATGGAGTATGACAGAGGTGTAACTGCGCTTGTTGTTGAGAGACATGAGTGCATGCATCACTTTGCACATTCTGGTACCTGACAGGCAGCTGACTGTAACTTTTTCCTTTTACAGCCTGATAAGGGGGACATCTGTGTGTCTCACTATGGATTTGCCTATGACCAAGACATTGGTTTTCAGGTGTTTTGTCTTAAAGGCTTAATGGCTGATAGACTGATACATTTGTTTTTATGAGTAGTTGGCTCTGTTGGGACCTTAATGTATGCAGTAGGTTTACATTTTTGAGGCCTCTGCTCTTTTTTTAAGCTTCTAATGACTATCTTTGCATATGTGGGGTTATGTGTTGTGCACTTGTTCTGTTGAGGAGATGAAGTCTGTGTGTTCAAAATCTGCTTGATATCTGGTTTGTTGTTACCTGAGTGAGAGCATGCATTTATTCTAGATTCATTGTATAGTTGCATCTTTCACATCTTGTATTTGTACTTTTTACAAGTACATGGTTGTCAGTATACATGAGGCAATAGAAGCCTTGCTTTCTAAAAACACAAATACCCTTATTAAGATTAAGCATATTTAGATGCTCCTTCTTAGCAGAGTAATTTTGTGAGCAGCAACAACTGGGCCTGTCTTTGAGGACATAGGTGCCAGCCCAGAGGTCACTTTACAATCACCCAACCACTAGGGAGGGTTGCACTTGAACTGAATCATTGAGAAGCACTGCTTCACACAGTGTGGAAGCCTATAACAGAGGAGTTTGAGTTGCTGAGGGATATACCTGTGCCCCCTACATGTTCTTTGTACATCATAGGCTAGGTTGAGAACCCTGGCCCAAGCTATTCCTGTCTCATTTGATTTGCAGATGTCCAACATTTCCAGTAGGGTAGGGTCTGATACTTCTCTGTAGGTCAGGCATAGGTCACCTCTTAGCAGCTTGCAGAAAACTGAATACAGTGACAGGTCTTGTACTCTTTCTAAGTATGTGATATTTGGAGGACCTGCATTCTCCCAGTCACAAACTTCTATTTTTCTCCAGTTGCTACAGTTGTCTCGTAAGGTATACATAGAAAAGAGCATTGTACTCAATTAGTGGTCTGATAAGGGTGGAGTACAACAGAGCTATGACATCCCTGGTCTTGGATGTGACATCCATATGATGTGTGGACTGCAGAATGCATGTCTCGTAACTATGGACACTTTGTGATGAAAGTATATGAAAGTGTAGATTGCTTTGAACACACGTTCATAAGTCTCATAACACTGTGTTTGAGCTGAGAGAGGTTCTCTATATATGTATGTATGCATATATATATATATATATATATATATATATATATATATATATATATATATATATATATATATATATATAAATCATAATTAGCAGGGGTACTTCATTGCCAAAGAGGACAATGAGACCTTGTTTGCTGTAAGATTCAGTCTGTGAGTTTGGCACCAACCATTTGTTTCTGTCATCCCATTCTGTAATATGTTACCATCATTGGGGGAGTCTATATTAGTATGCCCAATTAACAGTCATCTGCAAATGTGGCAAACCACAGGTAACCTACCACTAGTTGCACTTCAGGGAAGTAGTTTCCATAACGTTGATGGTCCAGCACAAATTCTTGTTGTATTCCAACAGTGAGCATGCCAGCGGTGGAGGTGCAGTCCCAGCTTTGAGAGTGTGTGTTCTGTTGGTGAGCCAATTGCCTATCCAGCTACTACTGTATGGCTTAATTGCCAGATGGGACATTTTCACTATGAGACATGAATGGGGAATATTGTCAAAGGCCTTGGATAACTGTATCCTGTTATCTGACATCCACATCTTCGGTGTCAGTATCAAAGAAGTCCACGAGGTTTAATAGGCAAAATTTATCTGCTACAAACACATGTTTCAGCTCAAGTGTGTTGAAGGTCAGCTATGTCCCTATGGATAAGGTCCATGCTGATCCCTTCCCTAGCTTTGCAGATAAGGCTTGTTAGGCTTATGGGTCAATAGTTGTAGTTCTGCATGTTAACAGACTGATGTGCATTACATACAACAAAACATTTGATATTACTTGCTGTAGTGTAGGTTATATATATGTGGAGAAAGTGCTGAAACACCATGGTTGCAGTGCTTGGGGGGAACAGCACATGGTTATATTGTAAATATGTAACATACTGTGAGATAGGGTCTTCATTTTTTAATTTTCCCACATATAATGTCATGTCATACACAAGAAATGGACAATAAACAGCAGTAGTATTTAAAAATATGTAGTTTTCCATTGCAGAGCAATTAGCAAAGTGTATACACATGCAAGATGCACCCATTTGTGCACTGCGTTGCAGTACACAAACAAAAGCTACATTGCTAAAGTCTTACAGTTACTACTGAAACTATTAAACACATCTGCTTCTTAACTGACTCAGTGGCAGCAACATTTGTTAATGCACGGATACTTTCCTTTGTGGGGCCAAATGGTACTGGTTTTGAATCTTTTACTCCCTTTCGTTTTTTTTTTTTCTTTTTTTTTTTTTCCTGTGTTTGCTCACTGCACCACTCAGCTCAAACACAGGAAACAAAGGAAAATAAATGTCAGGTTTTGGCTGTGTTTATCTGTTGTGTGCAAAGTGCAGGGTGTGCAAGCTGGAGACCAGGAGCAGACAGGACCCAGACAGCCAAAAATATAAACTGGATGCATTCAATTAATACTAGTGGGTATCGAGCAAACCCACTAAGCAATGCTGAGTGACAGTTAACAGTGAGACCTTAAGACGCCAACCCTTATCTCCTTTTTTTTTATTTCTTTTATTATGTATCATGAAAATGTGTCCATGTCATCCACGTATAGCACATCATAAAATGCTCCACAGGACAGCAGAGTAGATCTATCACACAGGATCCACCTGCCCCCATACCATTGGCCCTGGCACTGTTGCCCAGCATATCTGGGAAACGACCAGGTAACACCACCTCTGCTGCCCCTGCACTACCTACCCACTAAGGTAGTCCTGCCTGAGAGGATAGGCCAATGGTTCCATCCAGGAGCAGTGGCAGGGTGGTGTGTTTATCACCCATGCTGAACTGCCAGGGATGGTGCGTAGGTTTGTGCGCCACACTGCTGGTACATACCTACGCCAGATGAAGGGGCTGCTCTCCCTCATTTTACTTTGGACCAGTAGGAAGAGGAGACATTGAGTGTTCCAGCCAGTGGCAGAGTGGGGTAACAGTGATAACAGTCCTGTGAGTGAGGACTCAATTCTCACTGTCAACCAGCTTGACGTCCATATGTCTTGGATGTCTCCACCCTCACCCCATCAGTGGTGTCCACTGACCTCTTATGTACATAACCATCCCTGTGTCTTGCCTTGTTTGTGTTGTCTATCTGCAATTGCTTCCTCATCTACCCAACTTATCAGACATAGACATATATTTCCCAACATTCCCCTCTCTCTCTCTCTCTCTGTTTCCAAAAAAAAAAAAAAATGGACATTTGTCCCATGCTGAACTGCCAGGGATGACAAACCCACCACTGTAACAGATACAGGCAAGCAAAAAGTGAGGGTAATGATACTCAACGCTAGAAGTCTAAACCTCAAAATGCACTCACTTGAAGCACTCCTTAAAATGGAGAACATCGTTATCTGTGCAGTGACTGAAACCTGGTTCAAGGCTCCAGAGAGCACCCCTGCACTATCAGGATATAACTCATACCATACCTTTCCGTCACCTAACCAGGACCAGAACACCAAGGGTGGAGGTGTGTCCATATTTGTTAAGGGTAACCACACCTGCAGGCTAGTTGCCCAACATAATGCATCCAAAATTATCCAAGTGCAACTAACTCTGGGAAAATCTGCAATACATATTGCAGCTTGCTACAGATCCCCCACCATGCCCCAGGATTCCCACTCCTCTTTTCTTGATATATTAGAAAATATTAAGGTTCAGCCAAACACCCTAATAATGGCAGATTTCAACTACCCTGTCATTAACTGAGAAAACTACTCGTGTACCAACTCCTTTCTTCAGCGCTTTCTAGAATTCATAAACTCCAATGCCCTGGATCAACTTATGCACACCCCCATCAGGGCAATAATATCCTGGACATGGCCATTACCAACATGAATGACTGGTGTTCCACAACTGAAGTCAACTTCTCATTGGTCAGATCTGACCATAAGCTAATCACCATAGTTATCCACATCCCGCTCCTAACCCCCATTAAGGAACCCCTGTAAAACATTTTTCCAAAGCAACTTCATGCTTCTTAAGACAAAAATGGTCAACTTCACGTCACCCAGGCAGACAGACAATGCAATTCCAACTGCCAAATCATATACAAATGCACTCTATAAGTACTTACACAAGTGCATGGATTGTGCTATCCCTAACAGAACCAAGATGCTATCCTCCAAAAAAAGGAAGCCAATCTGGTGGTCCCCTGCTATAAACAAACTCTACAACAGAAGGAAGAAACTGTTACAAAAGAGAGGAAAATCCCATGAGTGAAGAAACTCCCTGGTCAACCTCAGTAAGAAGCTGAGATCCCTCATAAAATCCTCCAAAGCCAGCTATGAAAACAAGATTTCCACTGACTCTAAGGATAACCAAAAAGCATTCTATAGCTATGTCAAGAATCTCAATGACAACATCCAGATCTGCTCTGAGTTACAGCACAATGGCATGAAAATTACAGAACCAACTGATATCACCAACATCCTGGACGACAGGTTTAGTGCTAACTTTACCTCCCCTCACCCCCCCAAAGGGCCCATATCCATATTGGAAGAATGCAGTGCCCCTGCAATCGCAACTGAGCAGGTAAAAACTGCACTCTCCAAAACCAAGAACACAGCATCCATGGGAATGGACAACATGCCAGGCTGCATTCTACATGAACTGCAGAATGAACTTACCCCCCCCCCAACCTAAGCACCATGTTCAGTCATAGCCTCATGACAGGTTTTGTACCCACTGAATGGTGCACAGTAACAGTTATACCACTCCACAAAGGAGGAGCCACCACTGACCCCAGGAACTATCTCCCTATTAGCCTGCCTAGCCTGGTTTGCAAGGTCATGGAACGTATCATCATGGAACTCATAAACAAAGACATTGGTAACCTCCAAACTCTGGACCCAACCCAGTTTGGGTTTGTAAAGGGAATAGCATGTCTCCTGAACCTGATTGACTTCATTGAAACAGTCACCAAAGCCGCAGATGAGGGTAAGGCAGTTCATACACCCTATCTTGACCTTGCCAAGGCATTTGACACTATCCCCCATTCTGGAATCATAGATAAACTCATTAAACTGGGTATAAATCCATATGTCACAAGATGGGTTGCCAACTGGCTCACTGACAGAACCCACACTGTAAAAGTTGCAGACTCCAAATCTGACTTCAAACCTGTAACAAGTGGAGTACAATGGGGTTCAGTCTTGGGTCCTCTCCTCTTTGGGATTTATTTATCTGAAGTACAGGCTAACATGGAGACCCTCTGGCTGACGACGTTCGCAGATGACTGCAAATTAGGTGCCATAGTCGAGTCCCCAAATGACGTAGACATCCTACAGAAGGGCCTTACTGAGACTGATGCCTGCTGTCAGAGCCATGACCTCAAGCTCAGCACCAAAAAGTGCATTGTCATCCCCTTTGGTAAAAAGTCTGTACCCTTGAACTACCACATAGGAGGCAGTACACAACACCGAAGGTGTGATAAGAGACCTTGGGACTCAGGTGGACAGTAGTCTCTTCTTTGATAAGCACAACCCCACAGTAGTCAGGAAATCCTTCTATGTGGCACACCTCATCCTGAAAGGGTCTCATCCAGGAAAAAAGAGGTCTTTGTTCCCCTCTATTCGGCTGTCATTAGACCCATTATTGAATACAACACCCCTTTTGGAATGTACCTCACAAGGCATCTGCAACAGCTGGAGTGGCCACAAAAATACCTCACAAAGAGTATTACGGGACTCAAACAGATGCCCTAGGCTGACCGTCTCAAAAAACTCCAGCTTTACTCCATATTATATCGCCTACTTCAAGGTGATCTCTGCCTAACATACAAACTGATGTCAAACCCAGAACTGTTGCACATGCTACACCTAAAGAAATCCCAATTCCTCCAAGCTACATGCTCTAGAGACCTAAACCTTGTCACCACAATAAAAAGAATATGCTGTAGGGATACATTCCTGTCCCAGAGACTTCCCATACTCTGGAACAAGCTACCTATCTATGTCAAGCAGAGTTCTTCACTAGCCCTCTTCAAGAAAAATCTTGATGAGTGGAATGGAAATAGGAACTTCACCCCGGGGAGCACTTCTGTGGCCCTGCCCGACAAGGGCACAGGAAAATATCCTTCTCGGGTGGTGAAAGCCAGGGAACCTTGTTGGCTAGTCTTACACAGGTCCTTGGGATGATTGCCTAGTACCTACCTATGAACCTATGAACAAAAAAATCATCCCATACATAGTTCTCTTTTTCACACATGTCTTTTTGACACACTTGATTTGGTCCAGTTGGCTGCACAATATGTTGTGTTGTGGTCACCCCTCTCTCTGGAGGTTGTTGTTGTTGTTGTGTCTTTTGGCTTATCCCGGTTAGGGGTCGCCACAGTGGAACTCCGGTCCGCTAATGTTTGGTAGTGGATTTTTACGTGACTAGTTACCAGCCCTGATGCCCAACCTTCAATGAAGGCATGCCCATTCACGCATGCCTCCACACAGAAGACGCTCTAGCTGAGAATCGAATGTGACAATGTCTTGCTGTGAGGCGACAATGCTACCGCAGCACCACTACCGCGGGTACCCCTCTCTCTGGAGGTAACAGTCCAAATTCAGCTAATTATCTGCATATATTATCAGTTTTTACTGTTGAAGAAGTGGATAGCTATAATTTTTTCCTACCTACCTCCTACAAGTTCCTCTATTGCTTTCCATTTGCTCTTCTCCCTGTTTGCTTTCCATTTTACCACTGTCATTTCTTTTCATTAATGCATTATTGCAAGATGGTACCCATTGCACACAACAGTAAAGCAAACATATATAAAACATAAAAGATACAGCTGTATTCCAACCCATTACCATCAGGCCCCAAAAAGGAATGTATCAATGCATTAACACCTGCTGACACAGAGTCAGCTAAGTAGCAGGTGTATTCCAGAGACACAGTACTAACTGTCAGACTTTAATAATGCTGCTCTCATTTGTGCAATGCTTAGCAATGTGCAAACATGTGTATCTTGCATACATAGATACTTTGCTAACTGTTGTGTAAACTCGCTGCTCCTCACACTATGGAAATTTATATATTATGCTGTGTTTCTGACATTACAAACTGAGGGCTCTATCTAACCCTATGTCATATATTGAAAATATATACATATGTTGGTACCCCTCCAAGCAAAACAACCCTTTGGGCCTCAGTACTTTTTCTGCACATATATCAACCACACTACAAAATGTATTATCAAATGTTGTGTGCTATGCAATGCACATCCATTTGGTAATGTGCAGACCTACAACTACTGACCGATGCACCTAAAAAGCTTTATCTGCATGGCTACTGCAGGAATCATGGACCATATCCACAGGGACAGAGGTGACCTTCAACAGACTTGACCCTACCCATTTTGGATTTGGCAAGGGTAGATCTTGCTTATTGACCTTTGTAGACTTCTTGGATACTGACCCCAAAGACCTGGATGAGGGATAACAAGACATAACACCTATGTTGAGTTATTTAAGGCCTTTGACTCTATCCCCATTTCATGCCTCATAGTGAAGATCTCACATCTGGGAATTAGGTCATACAGTACTAGATGGAGAGTCAACTGGAACAACAACAGAACACGCACTCTCAACGTTGGGGACTGCACCTCTATCAATAGCCCACTCAACCAGTGGAATACCACAAGGATCTGTGCTGGGCCTTTAACTGCTTGAGACATACTGCCCTGAAGCACAGGCAACAGTAGATGGCCTTTTGTTTACCAAGTTTGCAGATGATTGTTAACTTGACACACTCTACATACAGAGTCCCTCAGTGATGGTAACATATTACAGTAGGTGATAACACAGACTGATGCTTGGTGACAATCTGATGAATTGAACTTTAAGCATACAATTACTCTTTCTCACCTTTGTCAATGAAGTAACACTGCTAATTATGATATACATAGTACTTCCTTATGCTCAAACACAGTGTTGTGAGGCTTAGGAACACATATTAAAAGTAATCTTCACTTTCATCATTATATACCCATAGTGATGACACACACAATCTGCATTGTGCACATCATACATATAAACATCATATCCAAGACCAAGGTAGTCATACCCCTGCTGTACCCTACCTTTATCACACCAGTAATGGAGTACAATACTCACATCTCTCTGTACCTCACCAGACACCTGCAGTAATTGGAGAGAACACAGGGTTGTGCCTGGGAGACTTCCTGACATCCAAACATGATACACAGAAAGGCTGACATACCTGTCACTGCACTTGGTATCATGCAGGCTGCTGAGAGATGACCTATGGCTGTCCTGCAGAGCAGTCTCAGACCCTGGCCTTCTGTAAATGATGATCATCTGCAATTCAACTGGAAAAACTATAATTTGCCAGAGGGTGCTCAACCTAGCCTTTGACATAAACAGAACATGCTTGAGAGACAGCTATGTCTCACAATGGTTCACGCTCCTCTGTAATACATTCACACTGCAACTGATGCAGTGCTCCTCAATGGTCCTGTTCAAACACAGCCTTGAGTATTGGTTGGGTGACTGTAAAGTCACCTCCCATTGTCAACCACATGGCCTGCTGATGTAATCTATTATAAGTTCACCTGCACTCTTGTATAAAGCAGACTTGTGCTGTGGTGCTTGCATAATATACTGCGCTATGCAGTCTGTCTACTTTAGATGGGTATGGATTCTGTTCTTACTGCAGTCAACTGTGTGTGTGTGAGTTGTTACCTGCCTTTGCAGAGAGCATTTCACACCAGCATGTAGACACTGTTATCTTCTCCTCAATAGACACTGCTGATGTCATTGGCTATAAGTGTTGTCTGAGACACAGCAAGTCTGACATGAGCTGTGGCACTAGTTTAAAAAGTACTGTGTTCTGTAGCCTGTGTACTTAGGTAGAGATTATATTCTCACTACAGTAAACTTTGTCTGAGTGTGTGTGTGTGTGTGTGTGTGTGTGTGTGTGTGTGTGTGTGTGTGTGTGTGTGTGTGTGTGTTGTTGCTTGATATTACACAGAACATTTTGCACTTGCATGTGGGACACTGTCATTTTCTCCTCAACAGGCACTGCTAATGTCATCAGCTTATCATATTTTTGGACATACAGTACTCCCACCAGAGCAGGGTTAGGCAAAAGTCACTTCAGCCTATACAATAAAGTTGAACAGTGACATGGCTTTCAGTCTATCCACATACATCATGTCATGGTGTGCAGGCCCTGTGTCATCTTGCTGAGAAAGCCATGTGGTCTCTCCGGCTGCTACATGTGTCTGCTGAGGTACATGTAAAAAAGAGCATTATACTCTATTAGTACCGCAATGAGGTTTAACTACAGTGCTGTCATACAATCCTAACATATCAATATTATGGCATGACTTAGGATGTGCGCAACATAGTCTTTCAATAACAGTGTGGACAGTTGATGGTCAAAGTTCAGATTACTATCTAAATGTGTTTCCAGTGTTTGCATCACTGAGTTTCAGCATAGCAGGACTGTTGTCAATACTGTGATTAACATGGAACTGCACTTTTTAGATGGACAGCATTACAAACACGCATTTTTGCCTTTATTTGTTGAATGCGAGCCTTTGTCACTATTCAGTTTTGTCGGTTAGCTCGTTTTCTACTATGTTATCACCATTGGTGGACTCAAAGATTGTGCATAATATGCAAGAATCAGTAAACCTGGTAAGACAAAGACCATATACTTTAACCTGAACTGTCAAGAAATACAATTCAAACAGTGAAGGGCCGGACATAGATCCCTGGTGTTTGCCAGTGGTGACAGCTCTACTGGTATAAGTTGATCCACCAACTTTCACCTGATGTGTTCTTTCAGTGCGCCAATTGTTTACCCACCAACTGATGTAAGGTTTAATTCCCAGCTTGAGATTTTTCTCAATGACACCTATGTGTGTGATTGTATCAAAACCCTAGTCTAGATTACACTAGGCAATATGCACTATCTTACCTACATCTAGGCCTATCACATGGAATCAATGTACTGTGACAACATCACAGATCACCTATGGCATGACCCAGTACATACGCCTTTCTGATATGGTTGAATGCACAGTTCAATACACCCTCCACATGGCCTATGTTCCCATACAAGGGTATACATTAACATTCTGAGCTGGGGGACACCACTTGATGCATGCATGTATAGAGACATCCTGATTCTCCTCGACTGTGAGCTGCACCAACATGTCATCATGGACCCCCTCTACATGTACACTAGTAATATTCTAGGTGTGTGCAACAGACCAAGGCCTTTGACTCTATCCCCATTTCATGTCTCATAGTGAAGACCTCCCATCTGGGAATTAGGCCATACAGCACTAGGTGGAGATTCAACTATCACAACAACAGAACATACACTCTAAAAGTTGGTACTGTGCCTCCATCACTAGCCCACTCAACCAGTGCTGCATCAGGTCCATTACATCTGATCCTCCTCTACATGTACACTAGTAATATTCCAGGTGTGTGCAACAGACCAAG
Source organism: Protopterus annectens (assembly GCF_019279795.1). Lineage (NCBI taxonomy): Eukaryota > Metazoa > Chordata > Ceratodontiformes > Protopteridae > Protopterus > Protopterus annectens. Next base: position 1,321,524,368 of record NC_056729.1, read on the forward strand.
GCCTTTGACTCTATCCCCATTTCATGTCTCATAGTGAAGATCTGTGCCTCCATCACTAGCCCACTCAACCAGTGCTGCATCAGGTCCATTACATCTGATTGATGTCATTAAAGAGGTCATTGAGGGCAGGCATGATGACAACAATATCATAGTGTGGAACTTGAACAGTTCAAGGCATTTGACAAAAATACACACTGAGGTATTCGATCAGCAATGTCGTATGTGGCAATAAACAGCTATATCACCAAATGGGAGACCAGTGTACAACATGTGGCATCTCACTATGTTGAAATGTGTGATGTGACATATATCTGAGGTCCAGTGATTAGGTCAGTACATCAGGGGTGTCTGCTAGGCCCTTTTCTGCCCATTAACTCAGTGATGGGTATCACAGATGACATACACATGCTGTGTCTAAACAGATGCCTGAAGGACTACAGCTTGTGTATAATCATTGACTCCAACTGTAATATTAGTAAAATACAGACAGTATCAACACACATTAGAGACTGCTACCAGAGGCATGACAACACCTTCATTGATGAGACACATGGAGGGATTTGTTGAATCAGGACACAGACATGCTACCCAAGTATAATTTGGACATTACCCCCTATAATCAGACCTATAGGTATGTGACCTGTGTCCTGGGATAGAGTGTAAGCAGTACATCCACCAGCATGTGGTCACAGTGCTGACTACTCTCTTGAATGTGACACAGGTACTGGGTATGTGAGGACATGCACATTGGAGGCCATAATAAATTCATGGTTGCCAGAATTCATCACACTAATAGCGATGTACAATGCACCCTTCTTCATGTACCTCCCAACACATCTTCCAGTGATGTGTAACTGAAGTTTACCACCTTTGTCACAATGTGCTGTAACATAGCTTAGTGACCATATCTAGGTTTTCTTTCAGGGGACTATACATGACTGCCTTATGGTGCGGAACAACAATAGGTCCATAGGTGTTTACTAGGCTAATGACCACAAGGCATTTTTTAAGCCTAGCCATGCATCCCAAATCTCTGACAATTTCTGATACCCTTGATATGTTTAAGCTGGGGCTTTGGAAATGAAGCATTTACAAGCAGGGGCCTGGGAGATGAACCATTTACAGGTTGCCTGTGTCCATTAGAGAAATAGGTGCCAAACCAAGGATGAATTTCCTGCTCTCCATCCAATTGCTCAAGTTGACTTGAATTGGGTTATGGAGGAACTCTGTTTCACATGAATGGAAAGCCTGTTCCAGAGACAGGGTAGTCTCTGGGATACACACCTGTCTCTCCAGCAGGTCCTATTTATATCACAGGCAAAGTTTAAGTCTTTAGAATGGGTAATTTTGGTGCTGTTTGTTTTGTGGATATGCAGAGGTCCATCAAAGTGATTGTCTAACAATGCCCTGAATGACAGGAATAGATCTTCCTTCAAAAGCCTGTAGGAGACAGAATACAGAGATATGGCTTTGAAGCAGTCTGCATAGGACATTTTATTTATGCTCTGTATTTTTTTAGTGAGGAACTTCTGTGGGCATTCCAATTGTTGGATATGCCTGGTTAGGTACATACCAAATGGGGCATTGTAGACAATGATAAGTCTGGTCAATGTGAAATACAGTGGAGGAATTACTTCCTAGGACCTAAATGCCTTACCTTTGTTTATAAGTTGCACAACATAGAATGATTTCCTCACTACTGCAGACATGTGATGGTCAAAGGCTAGATTACTGTCTATGTGTGTCCATAACTACTGGGTCAACTCTAAGGGGTGTGTTGTCAATAAGATAGTTCCCAGGCCTGGATAATTTCCTGACAGATGCTATTATGCATATACTGTGATTTAGTTTTAGTCTATGTCTCTGACACCAGTTGTTTGTCTGTGTCAGCCCTTTCTGGAGAACATTTGTGTCAGTGTGTGGGATTCAAAGACAGCTCCTAATATGCAATCATATGCAAATGTAGTCAGCCAGAGACCATTGACAATGACCTTGTCTTTAGAGAAGTGAGTACCAAAATGGAGTTGTCCAAGGACAGATCCCTGAGGGACGAGAGTTGTGACTGACCTCTTTGTTGAGGTGGACTCCCCAATTCCAACTTCATGGGCCTGTCTATAAGGCAGTTGGCTATCCACAGGTGATATATGGGTTTGAACCTTACCTCTTGAGTTTGTCAGTAGGCAGTGTGAACCATTTTGCCCTCATTCATTGCTTTCGTGACCTTCTCAAAGAAGTCCACCAGGTTGAGTAGACATATCCTACTCTTGACAAAAATGAAACTGGGTTGAGTCCAGTGTTTGGAGGTTTACTATGTCACCACTGATCATTTCCTTGATAATTCTTTCCATAGCTTTAGATATAAGGCTAGTGAGACTTATGGGTCTGTAGTTTCCAGGGTCTGTAGATGGGACACTTTTGTGAGAGGGATGACTCTTGCTGTTCTACATTCATGAGGCATAAAGCCTATTTGGAGGCTACAGTTAAATAGCAATTTCAGAGGGCCTGTCGGTCATGTTTTATGCTATTTAGACAACATCCTGGAATATTGTCTGGGCCTGTTGATGCAGTATTCTTGGCCTTAGAGAGTTGTTACACCAGGTGCATGTGTGCTACCTGTTCAGCTTATGCACACACTGCATACATCGGTGTTTGAGAATATTAATGGCATGTATATCATTTGTAACAGTGAGGATTGTGCCATAAATATATGCCATGCACACAATTCAAGTAGTCTGTGTTGACCATGCTGTTACAAACAGGTATAGCAGTGTCCCTCCTAACACCTCTTTCAGACATTACAGTAAAGGCCAGTGTGCATAATTACTCTCATGGAGTCTGGATGTATCATAATAGTTGTCAAGTATGTGTGTGTGTGTGTGTGTGTGTGTGTGTGTGTGTGTGTGTGTGTGTGTGTGTGTGTGTGTGTGTGTGTGTGTGTGTGTGTGTGTGTGTGTGTGTGTGTGTGTATGCAGGCTCATCTGTTATCACTTTACATCACATATGTTACACCAGAGGCATGGGATTAGTGGTGGTATTATTCTGATTTTATCCATGATTATGGTTGGTTCTTGTAATATTTACCATGATCCTTTACCTGCAACTACCTTGCTGAAGACCTCTACTGACAGTACACTCATATTTAGGTATATAATTATGCACAGCTTCCTAATATGCATCCTACCCAAATTGTATGTCAGATCCCTGATAGATGTCCTTTACATTATTTATGTAAGAATGCTTATCTCACACAGACATCCTCCCCATTGTTATGTCACCTTGTATGACAGTCACGGACAACACATTTTCACTGTTCAATCTATGCTGTACCATATAGATATGTGCTTGGTGTTGCTGCTACAACCATCTTCTATTGACATGCTCTCCTATGCTGTATATGTGGGAGTTTCACATGTGCTCTTTCCCTGTGTTCATTCCTGCAATTCGTCTATGTGTCCCAATTCAAGACACTCTTCCCATACATGGCAGTCCCATGTCCTGTTACAGATCATTAACACAGCTTCAGTATAGAATCTCAGGAATGGGATATCACAATACTCTGCACTGTAGGTGCACTGTCCTGTACTGTGTTTGGACCCTATACTTCACATTCATACCCCTCAACTGTCCATATATTCCCAGGACATCCAGATGTTTTCCTTAACAAATATATTGCTTCCTGACATATCACTGGGATGATCTCTGGACTGATGTGACTCAATATTACATACATTTGAGTGCATAACTCTCAACTGTCTTGATCTGTGCAGAATGTCCAGTTTTGTCTCATATTTATGATCTTTTCCTTATAACATGTTGTTTTCCTGGCAACTCATTGGCATGTCATTGCAGAGTGCAGTCAGAAACTGATGACTGACATTTGAGTTTCAAACTTCATGATGTTCAGAAAGTTCATGCTAATGTATAACCTATATAGTCTATCAACTTCCTAAGTTTGTCAGTACAATATTAAAAATCTTTCCCTATTTCTGGTTCTTTATCCCCCATTATTATGTCCACATTTGTCATTCTGAGAGGTTGTGAGTGTTACATTCTAATATATTTCTATGTGACATCGATGCCAGATATGTTCCTACTACTGGTTATTTATCCTCTCATTAAGTTGGCCTCTGTGCAGATGTGTTGCACTAACACAATGACAGCTATTTGTAAAACTTCTAGTGATCATTTTTGTATTGTGCGGAAATTTTTGCACTCTAGTTGCTCTTCCTTATACGTAATTGCTATCTGTGTTCACTTATGAGGTTTCAGAGCGAGCAACACTGTTGTGAGTTGAAAAACATAGCTTAGGCATTCAGTGCATCATTAATATGCATTGCACACTGTCACACTCTGCTCACCATTGCACAAACAGATAAACTCCATGTAAGCTCTGCACAAAACCTACACAGAGTTTATTGAATCCCAGAGATAATGAATGGTCTACATGTCACTTAGTTGGCATGAAAAATGTGCACCACTACATGATGACCATTCATTACATGATACAAACAATATATTGACACAGTAAGTACACTGAAAAAGGAAACACATTTCCTTTTCCTGTTCTCTACCCATAACCCGACCACATTCAGCTCAAATTTGTCTGAACAATGGTATTGTTACAGGAAGGGCAAGTTAGGATTAGGGTCAGGGTTAGGGTTAGCATGCATTATTAAAGTGGGCAGTTGGTCTTCACTATAAGTTGTATATCCTGTTTCTGTCAGGATCTGCTTGAATGCCACATGTTTTGTGACTTTGTTACCACTATCACTTCTCATACCTCTCAACCTCTTAGCACAAGAAATCTGGACAAAGCCAAAAATAATGGGGGGACAAAGCCTCAAAAATAGGGACAAAGTTTAAATATTGCTCCTATAAACTTAGAAAGTTGATAGAATAAAAAGTTTTATGTTATCGTGATTTTCTGATGGATATTTTTGTATGTATGTATTTTTGAGCTTTTCTCCACGGGCCTCAATTGAAAAAGGGCTCATCTTGGCCCAATGGACTTTCCTAGTTGACAAACTGCAAATAAATAAATTAAAAAGAAATGTTTCTTATAACTAGCCAGTTTTCTAGTTTCAGCACTCAAATCTGTTTCTTTGATCTCAGCACTTGTTCAGAAAAAAAAAAAAAAAAAAAATTTCATCTGCTTTTACTGTACTTGTGTTTCTACCTACTTCTTTTTACTTTTGCATCATCTTAAAAATACTCAGTTGTATTTATTACTGCTTGGTGTAACTCATTCTAAGCCTTTTGGTTTAAACACTTGGGCTTCGGACCAGTTAGTTGTTTTGCACTGAGAGGGTTTGTGGTCTGCACTGTTGTGGCAGAACAGGTAGCTTACATCCTTCTAGGTTGAGAACTGCTGATTGAGGGCTCAGTGTCTGTTATTCTAAAAGTGTATTAATTCTGGTTTAAGCACTTGGGCTTTCAAGCCAGTTATTTTACATTAAGAGGGTTCGTGGTCTGCACTCTTGTGGGAGGAGAGGCTGGACTCTGCCCTTCTGAGCTGGGAATTTCTGGTTAAAGGCTTATAGTGCATGCATATCTGAACTGTTTCTTACTGAAGTTGGTGCCTTGTTTGCTGTGGCATAGACTGGATTCGGGCCTGCTGGATCTAGCTTTGTTTGTGTAACTTGAGCACTAATCCAGACATTCTCTAAAGTATTCAATGGTATTTATTACTGCTTGGTTGTAACTTGATTAAAGTGTAGCTATCATTCAAGTCTTTTGGATTAAGCACTTGGGCTTCAGACCAGTTGTTTTACATTAGGAAGGTTTGTGGCAAGCACTGTGGTGGCAGGACAGGTAGCTTTCATCCTTCTAAGTTGGGAACTGCTGATTGAGAGCCCAGTGTCCAAGTGTATTAGTTCTGGTTTAGGCACTTGGGCTTCAGGCCAGTTATTTTACATTAAGAAGGTTCGTGGTCTGCACTCTTGTGGGAGAAGAGGCTGGACTCTGCCCTTCTGAGCTGGGAATTTCTGGTTAAAGGTTTATAGTGCCTGAATATTTGAACTGTATCTTACTGAAATTGGTACACCTTGTTTGCTCTAGCATAGACTAGATCCAGGCCTGCTGAATCTAGCTTTGTTTATATGCTTGTTGTTTGTTTGCTTGTTATTTCCCTGGAAGCTAATTCCACCTAATACGCAACTTTTCAGCGCTTCTGTGGATCACTAGTGATATCTGTATTGCTTACTGTACTTATTTCCTTGTTTCACTTGAAAGAAAGTTACTGTTTGTCGTTTTTGCATTTAGCTACTTGTAACACATTGCACTCAAGTTACCTGGCACTTGCTCACAAAAGCAATTATATAAGTCAGCACTAAAAATTAAAAGCACTACACCCTCACTCCCCACTGGCCCTTGTTTTCAATTAAGGATTTCCCAATATTATTCTAGCATGTCCAAAGGTCAGTTGTCAATCTCCTCTCCGGTCCAGCTGGTGAATCTGGGAATCTTGAGGCAATGTTATAACTGCCTCATGTACACAGACAACCCTCTCCTCCTCCCACATAACACAAATACTTGCGAGAGATGCAGCTATTTAGCCAAACTGGAGACTGAGCTCTCTCAACTCAGGACTGGCAAGACCAGACAGGAGGAGAAGGCAACTACACACACCACAAAACAAGCCTCACATAATGCTACCACTCCACTGAATCAAACACATAAACACACAAAGACATACTCGGAGGCTCTGAGTAATAATTTACCTAAACAGCAGAGGCCTCCAAAGAAGACACCCAAACAACTGCTACCTCAAGACACCCCACAAGCAACACATAAACCACAAAAGCAGTGTGCAAAGCAGTCACAGCCCTTAAGGCCAAATACAACACCAAACATACTTGTCATAGGTGACTCCATAGTCAGACACACTGACGTCCCACTCACCAGGCTGAACAAGGAGAGGGTCACAGTAAGCTGCCTATCGGGCGCTAGAATCCGCCACATAACACAAGCACTGGTCACTCCAAGGCAAGTACAAATATGACACAGTCATTGTCCATGCTGGTGTGAACGACCTGAGACGTACCTCCCTGGACTACATGAAAAGAGACATAGAGGAGCTCTCTGATTATGTAGCCCAGGCAGGTATGACCCTAACCCTGAGCAGTATCCTTCCTTCACCAAGAATGATGCTACAATATAGAGACAAGATGATCAGCTTTAACAATTGGCTTAATGTCTGGTGTCATTCAAAGGGGATCCAGTGTCTGTCTGCCTGGGATGACATGCTTGACAAGCCACGCTGCTTCGCAAGGGACGGCTTGCACCTGTCACCCCTGGGATTCCGGATATTGGCTAAGGCTCTTGCCACCCCATAGTGCCTTTTTTAGGCAAGGCTCAAATTCTAAACCTACCACCCTAGAAAACAAAAATGGGAAGAAACTGAGTGTAATGCTGCTCAATGCCAGAAGTCTAAATCTCAAAATGCACGCACTCGAGGCCCTTCTCAGTATGGAGAACATCGATGTCTGTGCTGTAACTGAAACCTGGTTCAAGGCTCCTGAGAGCACCCCGGCACTATTAGGTTTTACCTCATATCATGCGTTCCGGCCCGAGGACCCGGACCACACCACAAAAGGAGGGGGTGTATCCATATTCATAAAGGATACCCACACCTCCAGGTTGGTGGCAACGCACGAAGCTTCGGAAACCATCCAGGTGCAACTAACCATAGGCAAAACTGCTCTACAAATTGTAGCATGCTACAGGCCACCCTCTCAAACTCAGGAACCCCACACAGCCTTCCTGAAGACACTGGAGGGTATAAATGTATCTTCAAACACCATCATATTGGGTGACTTCAACTACCCGAATATAGACTGGGAACATTACTCAAGCCCTAACTTTCTAGCCCAACGGTTCCTGGAGTTCATAAATTCAAATGCCATGGAACAGCTAGTCACTGTTCCCATGAGAGGAGAAAATATACTAGATCTCATTGTCACAAACATGGGGACAAAATGCTCCACACCAGAAGTATATCCCTCATTGGAGAGATCTGATCATAAACTAATCTCACTGGAAATCCACATCCCGCCCCCACCCCAAACAAAAAAGACCATAGTGAAGAACTTCTCTAAATCAAACTTCACACTACTCAAGACTGGTGTGGTATCCTTCAAGGCCCCTGAGCCAGTGGAAACCACAACCCAAGCTGCGGAAGCCCTTACAAATGCCTTCTATGAACACCTCCAGGACTGCATGGATCAGGCAATCCCAAATAAAACCAAGACTCTTTCCACAAAGGGCAAACGTCCAGTCTGGTAGACCCCAGCCATTAACAAACTTTACAATAAGAGGAGAAAGCTATTACATGATAGAACAAAATCCATAAAAGGGAAGTCACCCCTGATCATTATTAGTAAAAAATACGAGCACTCATAAAATCAACTAAGGCCAATTTTGAGAGAAAAATTGCCATGGATTCAAAGGACAATCATAAGGCCTTTTTCAGCTATGTTAGGAACCTGGGTGGAAACTCCCAGATATGCTCAGAATTAGTCCAAAATGATACAAAAATCACTGAACCCACAGACATTGCCAACATACTGGCAGACAGGTTCAGTGCAAACTTCACCCCTCTCCCCTAAAGGAGAGATAACTATCCCAGCCGAGTGTAGCCTCCCAGACATCTCAAATGTGCAGGTGAAAGCTGCTCTCTCTAAAGCTAAAAACACAGCATCAATGGGACCGGATGGTGTCCCCGGCTGTGTGCTACACGAGCTAAATGAGGAATTAAACCCGCACATAAGGCAGCTGTTTAATCTCAGCCTTACCACAGGATACGTGCCCAAGGAGTGGCGTACGGCAACTGTGGTCCCACTCCACAAAGGCGGCCTCACGGACCCTGGTAATTACCGCCCATAAGCTTAACAAGTCTAGTCTGCAAAGCTATGGAGAGGATCATAATGGAGCTCATAAACAAAGATATAGGGGACTTGCAGACATTGGACCCGACTCAGTTTGGCTTTGTCAAGGGAAGATCATGCCTTTTGAACTTGGTCGACTTCTTCGAAACAGTCACCAAGGCCATTGATGAGGGAAAGACAGTCCATACAGCCTACCTTGACCTTGCAAAGGCTTTCGACACAATACCCCACTCAGGTATTGTAGAAAAACTTACCAGCTTAAATGTAAACCCATATGTCACAAGATGGGTTGCAAACTGGCTTAAGGACAGAACCCACAGGGTTAGAGTTGCTGGCGCTGTGTCAGACTCCAAGCCGGTCACAAGTGGTGTCCCACAGGGCTCGGTCCTTGGCCCCCTATTGTTTGGCATCTACTTCTCAGAAGTACAGGCCAACATGGGAGGACTTTGGCTGACAAAGTTTGCAGACGACTGCAAACTGGGCGCCATAGTGGAAAGTGCATCGGACACAGATATCCTTCAGAAGGGACTCACGGAAACAGATAGCTGGTGCCAGAGCCATGGCCTGAAGTTAAACGCCAAAAATGTATAGTCATACCCTTCGGGACAAACAAGGTAACCCCAAGCTACCATATAGGTGGCAATCCACTAAGCACAGAAGAGGTTATCAGGGACCTGGGGACCCAGGTTGACAGTGGCCTTTCTTTTGACACTCACGTTGCTAAAGTGGTTAGAAAGACCTTCTACATTGCCCACCTGATCATGAAGGGATTCACATCCAGATCTAGTGAGGTCATTGTTCCCTGTACTCTTCACTTATCAGACCAATGATCGAGTACAATGCCCCATTCGGGATGTATCTCACCCAACATCTGCAGCAATTGGAGAGACCCCAAAAGTTCCTCACCAAAAGGATAAAGGGACTCCAAAATCTGTCATATGCTGCCAGATTGAAGAAACTCCAGCTCTATTCAGTCGCATACCGTCTGCTCAGAGGTGACATGTGCCTGACATACAAGGCCATGTCCAACCCGGAATTAATGGACATGCTCCACCTCAAAAAATCCAAATCCACCAAAAACACTAGAGCAAGCGACTTAAACCTTAGCACGGATATAAATAGGACGTGCTGGAGGGATAGATTTATCAGTCAGAGACTCCCTATGCTGTGGAATAAAATCCCGGTCCATGTGAGGCAGAGCACCTCACTGACTCTGTTCAAGAGAAATCTAGACCTGTGGATGGGAGATCGTAGGTTTACCCCGGGAATCATCTCTGTGTCACTGCTGGACAGAGGCACAACAAACTAATGGGCACAGTATTTTTTCATATAAGGGGTGGCGTAAGCCACAAAAATTTGGGCTAGGCTTATAAATGCCTTAGAGCAGATAGCCTAGTATAAACCTATGAACCTATGAACCTATGTGAAGTCTGAAACAAAAATGTGTGTCATTATTTAGTGAAGTCAGTCCTCCATGATTTGCCTGTAAATCACACATTTTATGAGGAACAAATCAAAAATATGAGGCAAAAATTCTGATATTCTGTGAAAATCTGGACAGTTTAGAGCTACATCACTGCTTAGAACTGATTTCTGTAATTATTTTCAACAAATTATTTATTTTTTAAAGGGACAACCCTGAAATTAATTGTGTTACATAAGAAAATAAGTGACTTATAACTCATAAGCGTGATAGACATACTACATATTCTTCAAAGAGAATTGTCTTTGGAAAAATGTTAAGTCTGAAAGTCATCCAAATTTACATTCACCTTACTTAAATCTACATTTCTTATATTTCGCTCATATTGGTTTATAGCTTGGTGGTCATACTTGATGGTTCATTTTGGTGAAGCATTTGTGATGTTGCAATATATAACAGAGAAAGAACATAAAATGTGCTGTGCATAGAAGTCTACCTATAAAATTTTAAATTGCTTTCAGATGGTTGTAAGTTATAAAAGGCAAATGTCTTTCCTGCTGCTAAAGAAATAAGTTTAGAAAAGAAATAACTTGATTTAGCAACCCAATTTAACTCTTTCTTTATTGACTCTATCTCCAAATTGACCTCCTCATTCTCCAACACCTCCCTGCTATCCAATACCCCCCAACTACCCCCACTCTCTCTACTTCTTCACCCTACTCCCCACCCACTAACTCCTCTACCCCCTCTTCCACACAAACTCTATCCTCATCTCCACCACCCCATAATTCCCCCCCTCCTGACTGCACCCTCTTCTCATTAAATCCCATACCTACATCTACTATAAAGAAACTCCTTCAGAAATTGAAACCATGTACCAATGCTCCTGATAATATCCCTTCTTACTTTCTCAGTATAGCTGCTGATACTCTTGCCTACCCCATTAGCATCTTAATAAACCGCTCCCTACAAGAATGCACAGTTCCCCAAATCTGGAAACAAGCCTTTATTATACCTCTACACAAAGGTGGTAACAATGATAACATTACTAATTTCCGTCCCATAGCCATCCTGTCCCCCATTTCAAAAATCCTAGAAAAATGTGTCTAACTTCAACTTCTTCCTCACCTCCTAGACAACCATCTTATAACTCCCACACAGCACGGTTTCAGACCCAATCATAGCACTATGACTGCCCTCCTCTTCGATACTATCTCACACAGCCTGCTCTTAACTAAACTCTCCAAACTTTACCTATCTTCCTCCTCTTTGAACTGGTTCTCTAGTTACCTATCTAACAGAAATCAAGCTGTAAAATGGAAAAATGCCACCTCCTCTTTCCTTAGTACCCCTACAGGAGTTCCACAAGGCTCCATACTGGGTCCTCTTCTCTTCAATATTTTTATTAACGACTTCCACAAATCGATCCCCCTCTCTAGCATCATCCAATATGCAGATGATTCAACTATCATCTGTTCTGCCTCTTCTATCGCTACACTACAAAAACTCACTCAAGATGCCTTCTCTTCCACAGAGCAATGGATGCTAAGTAATCATCTAGCTCTCAATGCTACCAAGACCAAACTAATGTTATTTACTCCTTCTAATGTCACTCCTCCCGACATGAATACATTCTTAATTACTAGTCAAAACAACTCACCTCTTGAAATAGTGTCAGAGACCAAACTACTTGGGGTCCAAATAGACAACCAACTTAAATTTAACTCCCACCTGCAAATAAACATCAAAAAAACACATCAAAAACTTGGCATGCTTTATAGACAGAATGCCTACCTCACACCTGCTACTAAAATTACTCTCTCTACTTCCTTCCTTATCCCCTCCCTTCTCTATGGCGCCCCACTACTAACTAATCTCCAGTCCTTTTTTAAAAAACAGCTTACCTCCTGCTATAACAAAATCGCAAAATTCGCCACCAGCCATAAGTCCTCCACTCACCACTGTTTATCCCTCCATAAACTAAAATGGCTAGAATTTCCCAATCAACTAACTTACACTCAACTAACTCTAGCCCATAAGCTTATTCTAAACCTCTCCCTCTGTCCCTCCCTTTCCTCTGCCTTTAAAATGCACCTACCTAACAGAGTTCTAAGGTCAAATAATCAAAATCTACTAGAAGTGCACAAACCTACTCATCCCCCAGGCAAAAACCTTCTTTCCTTCAGCCTCGCTCATCTCTGGAACTCCCTACCTCCACTCATCCGCACCACCTTGAACCACTCTACCTTCAAAAAGTCTCTTTTCTTACATTTAGCATCACAGTGGGAATGCTCTTGCTCCCACCCTACATAACTAACACTACCTAACATCCTTCAGTACCATATCCTACTTTTATTTAGCTTACTTTGTTTGTTCTCTAATCTGTATTAATGTTTACATTTGTTCTACTACTAGTATGTCTCTTCTCAAAGTATTTACTGTTATTACTGATATTCCATAATTGATAAGTTTTACTCTTAGTCTGCCTTCATACTATTAATAACTGTCTGTACCTACATTGTCACTGTCAAATGTTGAATGCACATTTTGTTTTGGAGCTTTTCTCCCCAGGACTCCATTGAAAACGGGTTCTTTATGGCCCAATGGACTATCCTGGTAAACCAACTGCAATAAATAAATAAATAAAGTTTGTTCATATTTTGTAAAAAACATCCAGGGAAAACAAAGTGTTTTTTTCAGTTTTAATCCAACAATAAATGATGAATCAAATTCTCCAAAAGCAATGCAAAACCAGCTTAAACAATAGCAATTAAACATAGAAAATCTCATGCACGTTTTTCGTCACAGTAAATCTGCAACTTCATCAGATAAACATATGCCTATACCCCTTTCTATTTATATAAATGAGACTCCCACTTAATCCTTTCTAACCAATAAACAAAACTGCCCCAGGTACAACATAATGGAAGGAAACGGAAACTTGATTCCAAGGATGTTGATGTTTCCAACGGATGTAACAACAGGACTTTGCCAACACCCCTGTTATTTTGAGAGAATCAATTACACCTGATGTTGGGGAAGGTGGTTCAGGTGTTATTATACCACCAGGACAGAATGTACGTTCATACGCTGGAGCGTTTAACAACAACGATACTGGACTGAGAGACTGGCTTCAGGTTAGCTTTACAAGCAAATTTTTGGACAATATGAATCAAATACCTGAAGTAAATGAGTCTTACAGTAATAAATTAGATACATCAAAATTTAAGATGAAATTTAGAAATTTGGAGATTGAAAATGCATATTTGAAATGTTGTATAGAAAAAGAAGTGGTGCCGAAGGGCTTAAGAATTTACAAGTTCCCTAACAATGTAATAGAAGGGAACGACTATCATAAATATATATTAGAGTTATTTAATCGAAGTGGAATCGATATTTTGAAACTTATGATTAAAGATAACGAAAGGGTGAAGTTTGAATTAAATAAACAAATAGATGTATTAGACAAATGTATTAGGAATGATTTCATTTTTAGTATTGAAAATGAGAAAGTTAAATATTATAAGACAAAAGACAGTATAGATGTTAAATGTACGGATTTAGTAAATAGAAAAATAAGGAAGTTAGAAAGAGATCTTTGGGAATATCAGAATAATACAAGTTATCCAAAACCACATAATAATTATTTTTTCAACAAGGGGGAGTATGGACAGAAATTTTTTTTCAGAAATGATAGGGAAACAACAAGTGTCGGTGAAAATGTTAATTAGTTACATGAATATGAAGAACAAAGACCCCTACGTAGATCAGAAAGGATAAAAAATAAGGGAGATTATGATTATCAACACCAGACAGGGGTCCACGGAAGTAAATTGTGTGGGAAGAAATAGCCAGGGAATTGTTATGGCTAGGCTTGTATAGGCCCTAGGGCTGATAGCCTAGTACCAACCTATGAACCTATGAACCTATGAATTTTAAACAGGGTTCTAAACAGAACCAAAATTTTCAATGGAGAGGTGGGAGGAACGACAGATATTAATTGGTGACAAAACAACACACACCCCCCACCTCTGAAATTATGGTCAATGAAGTTTTAGAAAATAAATGTTCTTTCAATGATTTTACAATTTATAACTTCAGCTTCTTGAAATTGGAACATGAACATTTTACTTTGTTCTCTAAAGGTCTTAAATACATTCCTAGGAAGAAAGGAGGTGTGGCTAGGATTCTTATGGATCTAAAAACCTTTTTAGAAAGATTAATTTAGGTTTATTATTTAACCAGGATTTCAACACTAACTCAAAGGAAGTATATAAGTAAAGTACTATTAACGCCCATTACATCCCCAACTAAGAAATTTGTAGAAGATTACTGAGAAAGAAATTAGAGAAAAATATTAACATATTAATTTTAAAGGAAATTTAAGTGAAAAGTAAAAACAAATATTAAATAATTTAAGAATGGACAAACAAATAAGAGTAAAGAAACCCGACAAGGGGGGTGGGATGGTACTGATGGATAACATGTTATATGAAGGTAAAATGAATGATTTGTTAAAAGACACCATGAGATATGCTATAGTATCTAAAAACAAAACAGATATTGGTTATAGCAAAATTGACATTGTCCTTAGGGACTTGTTATTAGAAGGATTAATAGATCAAAAAACATATAGTTATCTTATAGTAGAGAAGCCAAAAATGTCATCAGTGGTTGGGATACCAAAAACTCATAAAAATGAAAAAAATCTCCCATTGAGATTGATAGTTTCTGCAGAAGGTTCCAAGACTTTTTCCTTAGCCAAATATATTGATATAAAACTTAAAAAATATGGCTTAAGAAAAAAAACATATTTAAGGATTCTTGGGATTTATTAAAGGAAAAAGACAATTTTTACACATCTAATACTACTTTTGTTACTATTGATGTTGTAGGTCTTTTTTCTAGTATCCCACATTCAGAAGGTCTACAAATGTTAGAAGAAATTCTTTACGAAGATGCTGAAATTAACAATGAAGAAAGGTTGACATGTTTACAACTTATGGATTTAGTTTTGAAACACAATTATTCATTTTTTCATGGAGAATTTTATCATCAGACCGAGGGCGAAGCAATGGAGGCAGCTTGTGTCCCCACGTATGCTAACCTTGTTCTGGCCAGATGGGAGGAGAAATTAGTTTTAAATTCTCCTTTTAAAACCTCTTGGTATATTTATAAACATTTTCTGAATGATATATGCATTTCTTTGGATGGGAGATATAGATGCTATCATAGAATTTATAGAAATGTTGAAAAGGACTAACTTTTTTTGATTTTACATGGAATATAAGTAAAGACATTCTTCATTATTTGGATGTAGAAATATATAAAAAGGATGGGCAATTCCATTCAAAAGTGTTTAGAAAAGGTACATACACAAATTCATATCTGCATTTCAAAAGTGCTCACCCTTTTCACTGTAAGAAAAATATAGTGAAAGGGCAGTTTGTTAGGGGGAGCCGTATGCATCACAGGAGAATGAATTCTACAATGAGTTAGACCTCCTCATTGAGATGTTTAAGGAAAGAGATTACCCCGAGGAAATGTTAAATGACTTAAGGAAAGAACTGATTACAAAAAGGGATTCACAATTTAAACCAATTTTAAGTGATAAGAATGAAAATAATAAGGAGGAATATTGCAACAGAGCCCAAGATACTGATTTTAACTATGCTATGATTTTGGAATTCAATGCAAATGCCCCTTATTTTAGAAAAATAATTGAAAGGGAATAGACCAGGTTTTTGGGTATCACAGACCTAAAAGGCCTCCCTTCTGGTAACTTGAAGTTTGTCTATAGTAATTCAGTCAATTTAAAAAGTTTGTTATTGAATGCTACAGAAAATAACATTAGACAAAGAATAGGTACATTTAGATGTGGACGTTGTAGTCAGTGTAAATATGTAATCAACAAAAGTGAAGTCACCCTGGCAAGTAGGAAGAAACAACTGAGGAGCAAGGGATTTTTTAATTGTGAATCCTTTGGGTTGGTCTATCTTGTTATATGTGAGCTTTGTGGGTCCTTCTACATTGGAAAGACAGAGAGGAAGTTAAAAAGAAGGATCTATGAACACTTAAATGACATTAAGAATAAGAAAGAGACCAATGGTATGTATAGACATAGCATGGAATGCAGGGAGGCCAAATTCTTCTTTTTTGTCCTGGAAGGGGTGAAAAAAGACATTAGGGGAGGCCTCTGGGAAGAAAGGATCGAGTATAAAGAGATATGGTGGCAACTGACCCTAGAAGCTTCATCCCCTCAGGACTAAATTACACTATTTCTAGTAAATCTTTGCTCAAAATGAGAGCTGCTAAATTGTAAGTTGGGAATGTATATACTTTCTCGAGTTTTGTTGATTGGCTTCTTGCATATGATCTATGTATTTACTTTTTTCACGCTTTATAGTTTATGCATTAAGTGTTT
>NC_056729.1:1321546099-1321691099 GCF_019279795.1 Protopterus annectens
ATGCAAACCACCCTCATTTGCAGGTGAAAACCATGCAAATAAGGGTAATTTGTGATCCAGGAAGCTGTCAGCTGTCAGTGCAGGACAAGTAGAGTCTGCAGAAATGTACTTGGTTAGTAACCGAGTACATTTCTGCAAACTACAAAATGGAGCTATGACAGCTCAAAATAAAGGCTGCATATCATTGAGGAAGCATGCCAATCGCCAAGTATAAGGCCATTGGCATTGCAAACTGTTTCAAAACTAAAAAATCAACTTTTATTTTTTTTTCGTAGATCTTGGCTGTTTAAGCATAGGGCAGTGGCGTGCAAATGGGATCGGAGGGAATATAAAAAAATAAACTGATAATGAGCATTCCAACTAAAAGCAGTATTCTGCCATGCAAGTCAATGGCAGGCATAAGACAACCTGGCCATTGAGTAATGGTTGCTAAGGGGGGAGGCTCAGTGTGGGACATGTAACTATGCATTAGTAGGCAATCCTATGCAAATGAGGGGAAGGATAGTGAATCCCAGATTTCCCCAGGGTGTAAGGCAGGTCCCAAGAGTGTAAGAGTATAAATAGCTGGGTGCAAGTCTAGGATATAGGTGACATCATTGGGGGGGGGGGCTGTCAGGCATACTGTAAGTGGATTAGAGCCTTGTGGCTCGGGACTGCTCCTAGCTTAGCACAGCTAAGATAGAGGTGTGTCCAAACTGCCTAGCACTCTTTACAAAGTGCAAGCGGGTGTATGCACCATGCACTAAGGTTTACAGGAAGAAAAAGGAAGTTAAACCAGGAAATAGTAGCTCTGTGCACATTTGAGCACTCCGTTTGCACGGTGCGCCACAGGCTTAAACAGCAAGGCAACGGGAAGGGAAAACAGCAATAGGAAGATAATCAAGGAGAACTAGCTTAGCTGACAGGTGAAATGTATTAGAAACAGCCAATTACACAGGCAGCAGCCCAGCCCAACCCAGCACACCACTATAAACTATGCAAACACCTTTCCCCCTTGTTTATCGCAAAACCTCTGCACCACCAGTGTATACAGACGGGGAAATTTTACAAAACGAAAGCAAGAGAAAAAATGTTAGGGGCGGCTTTTGCTATCATAAACCAGCATGTGCAAGATGCTGAAGGTGGTGAGGATGTGAATGCTGCCAAGCAACCTACAGTGAGGAGAGGGAGAAGAGTGTACAGACCCAGGGTAACCTACCAATGGCTACATGAGCTGGTGATAGTGGAGTGCTATAGGGTGCACAGGGCCCTTCTACAGCAAATTGTTGAGCTGTGCCGACCATGCCTTACACACACAACTAACAGAGGGGAACCCATCCCAGTGGATACCAAGGTATGTGTAGGCCTAAGAATACTAGCTACAGGTACCTTCCAAATGCCAACTGGGGATATGATGGGGATTTCACAGGCATCAGCATCCATTGTACTCCACCAGTTCCTGGATGCCATGTCAGCAAATATCGGTGAACAAGTATATTTCCCCATCACCCGTGAGGCGCTGGCCAGCAATATGCATCTCTTCCACCAAATAGCAGAATGCCCTGAAGTAGTGAGTGCAATGGACTGCACGCACATATGCATTAAAGCACCACCAGGTGAGCGGGTAGGGTCTACATCAACCACAAGGGCTTCTCCTCCATCAACTGTCAGGTTGTGTGCAATGCCCAGGGCATAATAATGGATGTGTGTGCTGTCTGCCCTGGAAGGTACCACAATTCCCACATCTGGCATCTGATGCAGCTGTACTAGACATTTGCCAATGGGGACATCCCACATGGTCACCTTGTGGGGGATGCTGGATACGCACTGGAGCCATGGCTGATGACACCCATCAGAAATGTACACACACCCGAGAAAGAACTTCATAATGAGGCACGCACAGAAACACGAATCATAATAGAGCATGTGTTTGGAATGCTCAAGTCATGGTTCGAGTGCCTGGGCACATCCGTTGGAGCCTTACAGTACTCACCAAATACATGTACCCAAATTGTCCTTATATGTGCCATGCTACACAATATAATCCTGTGGGAACAGCATGGAGCAGAGCCACACAGCCCCCCACCAGTGCCAAGGCCTGCACAGGCGCAGAGTGACTCGGAGGAGGAACAACCTGAGTCTGCCCCAGTAGGCAGAAGGAGGCGTGCCCATTATGCCCTGGCCTTGGCAAAGAGGCAAGGGACCCAAGAAATGACACCTTTCTCCAACTCGCACATACAGTAAAAGGGATGCCAAACATGACACTATCTGTGCTCAGCTATGTATAGGGAGTGTACTATGTGCATCCGACATAGGCAGCCCTGCAGCACCACCCTCGATACTGGGAAACCCACAAGTTAAGTGATTCACACATGCCAGTTGGGGGGGCACATACCCAACAACAGTCACAGCTAGCAGGATAGGTGTAGACAAACACAAACAAATGCTGTACTATGGCCTCTGAATGAGCCCTATGGGTAACCCCTCCCCCAGGCCTACACAGACAGACTACAGCAGACCAGGCAGTTGGATGTAATTTGTGAATGCTAGGAAGACAGAAACTAATATGTAGGTAGTTAAAGCTAAGATCTGTAGTACACTGGTATGCCTGTAGCCAGCACGACAGGTAAGACTACAGACTGAAATGGTGTACCCGACATACCAGTACAGTCCTAGCAAATGTGTAAAAGTGTCAGGTGTGCCCCACCATCCTACGTACACTTATAGTAACAGTCAGGTGTGCCCCCACCCCTGTGTAGAAATGTAAAAACAGTCAGGTGCCCCCCCTCCCCGCTATGCAGAAAAGCAGCAACAGTCAATGCCAAATGATCGATGTATACCCTGCAGACACAGCATGCTACCTGTCAGTGTACAACACAAAGGTCAGCACCGCAGTACAAACTACCTGGACTTGATCCACACATGCAGTATAGATGGCCATACTGGGCATGCTCACACACTAAACACATGAAGGCCATGTCTGCAAACACCAGTGGACCAGACATATCTGGCAGTTGCAGTTCTTATTGCAGACACATGTCAGTATGCATCACTCCTGCCTTGCACACACAGTGGATAGGAATACAGACATATATGTAAGGACAACACACTATAATAAGCCAAAGGTAGACAGACATAGATGTGTAGAAGAGGGTGACCATGACAAGGAGCCATCTGGGCTTGTCCCAACCAGCTCACAGCCAAAGGGCCCCAAACACATGAGATGCAGGTGTCACTCACTGCAAATAGTAGCCACCAGTATCTGTCAGCATGACAGACTATGTGTTACACATGCCACCTGTGCAACATGACTGTACAAGGAAGAAGTCACCTAGTAGCTGTATACATGTACCTGTGTTATATGACCCCATGTGTGCTCAAATGTGGCATGCTAACTCCTACTTGAATGGGTTACGGCCCAAGCACACACCACCCTCCCCATAGCAGTATCATGACAAGCCTGTTGAGGTAATCCAATGTGAAATACACCTTTGGGAGAGCTGTAGCTCAGTAATCCCCATGGCACATCCCATAACTGCGTACTGCTGTGGTGATAAACTAGTTAGGTAGAGTTCTATCCCCAGACTTTGTGAGTGTGTGTTTGTGTGTGTGTCTCTCTGTATCTGACTGTGTAGAGAGAAATGCTTTTTAGGCTACTCACACTCCGCACAATTCATATACACAACTTTGGCAAGGCTGCTGATGTCACATACCTAGAAATATACCTCTGGGGAAATTATATCCTAATAATCTTTGTAGCGCGTCTTGTAGCTGCGTACTGCTGTAGTATGATAAAGTAGTTATGTAGGTGTTCTAACCCCAACAATTATGTGCAAATCTGTGTGTGTGTGTGTCTGACTGAGTAGAGAGCAATGCTTTTTAGGCTACTCACACACTGTACAATTCATATACTCAACTTTGTCAAGGATGCTGATGTCACTCACCTAGCAATACACCTCTTGGAATGTCATAGCCCAGTAATCTC
Source organism: Protopterus annectens (assembly GCF_019279795.1). Classification (NCBI taxonomy): domain Eukaryota; kingdom Metazoa; phylum Chordata; order Ceratodontiformes; family Protopteridae; genus Protopterus; species Protopterus annectens. The sequence continues at coordinate 1,321,550,064 of NC_056729.1, forward strand.
CATAGTGTATCCTGTAACTGCATACTGCTGTAGTGTGATAAAGTAGTTAGGTAGATGTTCTAACCCCAGACCTGGCAATTGTGTGTAAATCTGTGTGTGCCTGACTGAATAGAAAGTGATGCTTTTTAGGCTACTTACACTCTGTACAATTCATATACTCAACATTGGCAAGGCTGCTGATGTCACTCACCTAGCAATACACCTCTGGGAAAAGCATAGTCCAATGTTCTCCATAGTGCATCCTGTAGCTGCGTACTGCAGTAGTGTGGTAAAGTAGTTAAGTAGGTGTTCTAACCCCAGACCTGGCAAGTGTGTGTCTTACTGAGTACAGAGCAATGCCTTTTTACTCTACCTCCCACTCCGTACAATTCATATACTCAACTTTGGCAAGGCTGCTAATGTCACTCATCTAGAAATACAACTCTGGGAAAGTTATAGCCTAGTAATCTCTGTAGTGCATCTTGTAGCTGCGTACTGCTGTCATGTGATAAAGTAGTTAGGTAGGTGTTCTAACCGCAGACTTGGCAACTGGTTGCGCATCTCTGAGTAACAAACAATGCTTTTTAGGTTACTCACACTCCTTAGAATTCATATACTCATCTTTGGCAAGGCTGCTGATGTCACTCACCTAGAAATACACCTCTGAGAAAGTCATAGCTCAATAATCTCTTTAGCATGTGCTGTAACTGCGTACTGCTGTAATGTGATTTAGAACTGTGGTAGGGTTCCATCTCCACCCGTGGCAGTTCTGGATGTTTTGTGTGTGTTTCAATGTCTGTGCATGGACCAATGTATAATGGGCTACTCACTCACAGTAAATTTCAAATGCCCTACTTTGCCAATCCTGCTGATGTCATTCATTGTGAAATACAACTTTGGGGAAAAATTTCTTTAGTTATCCCTGTCGTGTGACTTATAACTGCTCCATGCTGTAGTGTGATATAGGCCTTGGTCAGTGGTTCTATACCCACACATGTCAGTTGTGGATGTTTTGTGTGTGTCTCACTGTGTAGGCAGCAATGAATTTTAGGCTAGTCACTCACAGTACAGTTGAAATGCCCTACGTTGGTAATCTTGCTGATGTCAGTCACTGTAAAATACACCTTTGGGGAAGAAATATTCTAGTAATGCCCATGGTGTGTACTATAACTGCGTAGTGCTGATGTGTAATAAACTAGTTAGGTAGGGGTTCTACTCCCAGACATGACAGGTGTGTGTGTGTTTGTAACTTGTATCCTGTGCAGAGGTGAGTGTGTGACACCTGTGGGCAATGTAGAGGTGGTTTTGCTTATTTCTTTTCTGGTGGCCCTTCTATATATCACAATGTCAACCATACAAGGATAACAGATGTAAATTAGATGGGAGGCTGGGGTGCAAAGCCATACCCATACATGTGACATAAAGGCCAGCCGATCACAGTTAGCAACCCCACTATTACCCAGAGCACACACTCAACCCATGAGTCATACAAACACACATGCCTAGGCAATAGCCAATATGTGGGTAGTACACTGCATATTGGCCACTGATAGTAACTATGCAGTGATAGCAGTGGGCTACAGAGGGCATGTCACCCTGCCCATCTGTCCAATATGCACATACATGCAGACAGTGCACCTCCACCATGTCCCCCAATGGACAGCTGCACCACCTGTGGTGCCATCACATGTGACTCACAATGGACATACCATACCTGACAACATGCCCTGTATGGACAGATGACACTGACATCAGGGAATGCTGTTGGCATGCTATCAATGTAGGTGAAGGGTAAACCTGCTGCCCATTACCAGTTCCTGCCACAGGTGGGCAAGACTGGCACATCTGATGATAATCTGTGTTCACAACATGGGCCAGACACCCCAGGTGCAGTTCGACATGTCACTGTACATGCATGGGGGAGGTGTGCACATCCCAGACACCATCCATGTCATGGACTAAGGAACACATACATGGCATGTGGTGTACAGCATTGGCCACACACAATAGTCACCCAGGTGACTGGATGGGGGATGCAATACCCACCTGCATGGGCAAATGCAGTAACTACAGTCCTGAGTCATAATGCAGACCATTGTCATGTGGCCTGATGCAAAGGTATACCCATTGCCTACCCTTGTACAGCCTGCTGACACAGTTGACCACCACACACCCATGCAGACATGCACCCATGCATGTCCAAACTGGCACCTGTGTGTTTGTGTGCGTGCGTGATGTATGGTGCGTATGTCCACATCCACACTCACTACAATCCCCCAGGGCATACTGAAGCATGCTGTCTGATGTCTGACAACTCCTCATACTTTTTGCCCATATGGCCTCCATATGACCTGTATGGTACATGTGATACCTGCACATTGATGTGTTGTGGCAATCCCACTAGTGATGAGTTGCACTCCTGACCCTGCCAAATGTGTCAATGTGTGTGCATCCCTGTGTGAGTGTGCCTGTGTTGATGCTGGCACCTGTTCATTTAGACAGGCATGTGTACAAAACCTACCATATATCTACTTTATCCCTGTTGCAGATGTCACTCACCCTCACATATATGTTCTGAGTGCTCCACATCAGGTAACCCATGTGGTGCATCAAATAACTGCATCAAACTGAGATAGCACTATATAGTTGTCGGGGGGTTGATACCCTGTGCTGGTAGGTGTGTCACAAAAACATGCTTTAGTTTTACTCTCCCACCCCTCCCTGACATGTATCTGCCTCTGTCTGCCTCCCCCACTCCCTCTCTGGTGGATGTGGAGACCCATACCTGCCTTGCTTAGGCAGCAGCATGTGTATTTTACTTGATGCTCATAATCAGCTGATGGCCTCTGCACGAAATGCAGCCCTCCCCTAGCTGATTGCATGTGGAACAGCTGTGGTAACAATCCCATAGCTAATTGCATGTAAACACACTAACATACCTAGGAGCATCATGGCGGTGTTGGGCCTTTGCTGTCACTGTGAGCAGGAACTAGATCTGTTGTTTGGCAAACAGCATCTCAGATGGATTGGGGATTTACCTGTAACAACATACACTATGGAAAGAGGGCAACAAACAGGAGGGGTATGTGCCTGACCTGACAACAGACTGTAAGTGCTGCCATACTGCATTTGAAGTAATGTTGGTTTAACAGTGTTTGTCTGGATATGACTGTCGTACATGTCACAATACCTCCCATGTCAGTTCCATGTATATGAGGAATCCCCATCAGCAGGGTCATCTGCAGACTGAGCAGTGTTGTGCCTATGGTTTCATGTCTTAGCCACAGTGCATCTATCTGTGGAATGCAGAAGGTAGTGTGAGGATTGTAGTCTGTAAATGGTGAAGGCCATGACAGTTACTGACGTCATATCCCTCATAGGACATATGTTGCAACAAACCCTGTTACAATGGAAAATATATGAGGTTATCACAGCAACATGTCTATACTGGCCCTGTGTATGTGCTGTCAGCCACACCTCTGTCAACCTTTCTACATGTGGCATGCATGAAGTGGTGCATATGTGCAGTACACCACAAACACTGTCATCATATCTGATAACAAGCCAGTAATATATCAGATTGCTACACATGTCATGTACAGTAGGGGTTATATTTCATGACATAAGCTGGACATTCTGTGGATATTTGTACAGTACTGAGGTCTGTGTAGTAATGGTGAATGTCTGCAGTGTGTGTATTGTTAATATGTACTTTAGCCTGTGTATAGACTGTGGTAGATGTCATTGTTCTAGCTCCCCTTCTATCAGATGTTACATGCTGCCCCACTGTATGGTACCGTTTTGCCGTACATGTTTGTAGGGCCATACACACACACGTCCCATACCACAGACAGCCATCAGACCAAACTGTGTAGCAGCCCAGTATATGTTGAGTCATTCTGTGAGTGGCACATATGAGGATGTGTAGATCAGATAGTCCATATACTGTAATATTATGCTAACTTACCATATGTGGCTGTGGCTGTGTTCACATTGGTTGTGGTTATGCACTGTCACACAGGTGTATCTTACCCTGTGCTGTGACATGGCTGTTGAGCCTGCTATATATGCAGGCACATGTGCATTCCCACATATGAGATGTAGGCCAGTGTTGAGCCAGTCTGCCTGTAGCCTGCACAGTGCATTGTTACATGCCTAGCACCTTAGGGTACTTAACCAGTGGGATGTTATGTGCAGATACTTGCTAGATGTACTGCTGCTGGGCCTCCCTTAAACATCATGTATATCAGACAGAGCAGTAGGAGGCTGTACAGATGTATGTCAATATCTAGTGGGTAGTATGTGTCCATGGCACCCCTGTACCAGCAGTCATTATGTGTCAGGCCATACAGGAATGTGTGAATCCAACACCTATGGTGCCAAATGTATACCAGTCATTATGTGTTATACCCATCTACATGGCTGCCTACATCCATATTGTCAGGCCTGGTACACATGTGGTGCACTAAGGGATTATGTGTATACCTCTGGACTGTACAGCAGCGGTACATTACAATGATTTCCTTAGGATGTCTGTCAGTAGCCAATGGCACACATGTTATAAACAGATGTCAGCATCCACACACACCATATCTGTGAAGACAATCCCAATGACAGTAGCAACAGTCTAGTAATATACCTGCTATACATACCTGTCATCCCCTTGCAATACGACTTTGGGACTGTAGGGGCTGATGTATGGCTACACTCCATGTCCAGGACATATGGTGGAAATATATGTACATATACTTAACCAGATAGCTATATATATATATATATATATATATATATATATATATATATATATATATATATATAAAATTACACATGTGTACTACATTCAGTTACCACTGTCATGGCAACCACCCACTATAAATCCCTACAGCATGTGGGCGTGGTCCTTTTACATTTCCTGTGTGACAGATATCCTTCCTGTGTGTGGGCATCAGTGATACAGACAGCAGGTAGCAATACCTCTTACAGGAGAACCTGCACACTCAGAGTGGCCACATATTTGTAGGAGGATCAGGAACTACAGACAGACTGTGAGTAGAGTTGTGTTATGCTTTGCATAGTACTGATGTTACAGGGTGTGTGTGTGTGTGTGTGTGTGTGTGTGTGTGTGTGTGTGTGTGTGTGTGTGTGTGTGTGTGTGTGTGTGTGTGTGTGTGTGTGTGTGTGTGTGTGTGTGTGTGTGTGTGTGTGTGTGTGTGTGTGCACATACTAGTGTACCTTGGAATGCAGTCTGTCTGCATAGCTTACTACTGTGGGCCTATCCTATTGCTGGACAGAGCCATGCTTATAATGTGTTGTCCGTCCACCACACAAGTCCTGTGTCAGATATTACACTGGCAGTGTGTGTGTGTGTTGCATGCTGTTAGTACATGGGTACATCCATTTCTATTTCTAACCTCAGTTCCCTGACTAAGGGTATGTTGCAGACTATCCTGTAACACCAGCACCTTGTTTAGTGTATGGCAACAGTGTTCCACATATGTGCCTGTGTTCCAGCCTCTGTCCTCCATCTACATACCAAGCTTTGCACATGTCATGATGTTGGGGGTTGTTCTGTAGTGGGCTGTGAGTATATGACACTGCCATTGTTGCCATTAGTTCACTGCTGTTGTATCCCCCACACATACAGTGGGGCTGGGGCCATATATGTGTGAGCATCACCTACACAACAAATGTGTGCCCTTATGCACTGCAGAGGCCAGTGTATGTAACAGTGGTATATGGGCCTGTATTATTGAGTCTAGGTGGGGAGCACCATAAATGACCTAGGCTGTTACAAAATGTGGGGGTCTCAGGGGCGAGCTGCCACAAGGTATCTGGATGTACAGTATCATATACTCCACCTATATTAACATTTCTTACATGACTTGGGTTACTGCAAGCCTACTGCCTCCTGCCATACAGACTGTTCTGTGCATTATGACTCGTTATGTACCAGTTACAACCCATTTGATCACAAAATGTCTTTACCTCCTACAGAGTTTGTACAGAGTGTAGATAGAGGCTGCTGAACTACACACCTACAGTATATACTGTTGATTAGGTGGTACCCTGTGGCCCAGTCTGTCTGCACTATTGTACATTCTGAAGTTGCAGTATTCTGTTTATATGGTTGTCAGTATCTGAACAGCTACATGACATGGCATATAGAATTGTTATAGTACACAATTAAAGGATTCCCATTTCTGCAAACCTGTGTGTGGTGTTTTTCCTATGACCTTTCTATGGGTATATGTAGAAGGCAACGCTTTACATTAGTATGTGTCGCCCATACAGTGTCCAGTTGTTCAGGTGTTAACTGTAGGCATAGTGGCTGTTCCATATTGTGTGCACCTTCTACATATGTATCTTACTGTACATATATCTGCGTGTGTATGTGTATTCACATGTAAATATATATTATATATATATATATATATATATATATATATATATATATATATATATAAAATGTATGTATATCTGTATCTGCATATCTGTGTCTGTGTATCTGTATCCTGGGGATATTGATGGCTTTCACATATTACATGTCCTATGGGAGGCAGACTGTACTTGGTAGTGTATTGCAGGATGCATGAGTTTGGCTGTGGGGGGGATGCCTATTCGTACAAGACATATAGTGCGTGTGGCCTCTCAATCCCATTAACGGTGCATGTGGACATAGGTGTATTTGTTAATCTGCAATTGCTGTCTACAGATGTATGGCCATATATACCTATATAGATATATATATCTGCTAACAGATATATAAGTATATGTGCATAGATAGTGATATATATGTATATAGAGTTAGTAAAACAAAATATATATTTATATATATATATATATATATATATATATATATATATATATATATATATATATATATATTATAAAGCTATGTCAAACCCAGAGCTGTTGGATATGCTCCACTTAAAGAAATCCCAATCCCTCCGAGCTACACGCTCTAGAGACCTAAACCTTGTCACCACAATAAACAGAACATGCTGGAGGGATAGATTTCTGTCCCAGAAACTTCCCATACTCTGGAACAGACTACCTATCTATGTCAAACAGAGCTCCTCATTAGCACTCTTCAAGAAAAATCTTGATGATTGGATGGGAAATGGGAAATTCGCCCCAGGGATCACTTCTGTGGCTCTGCTCGACAGGGGCACAGGAAAATAATTTTCTTGGGTGGCGAAAGCCAGGGTACATTTTTTGGCTAGGCTTATACAGGCCCTAGGGCCAATAGCCTAGTACCTACCTATGAACCTATGAACCTATAGATATATATATATATATATATATATATATATATATATATATATATATAGATATATATATCTATATATATATCTATATAAATATATATATCTACATATATCTATATCTATATATGTCTATATATATATATATATATATATATATATATATACATAGATGGATATGTTGTATCTGTTAAGGTTGTAATATAGTTACACATGCAGACATCTAGATGTAGGTATACATTCTCTGTACTGTTGCATGACAGGACTGGCTGATATGTTTCTGAAACATTGAATATCTGTGTATTCATCATTGCTTAGTAGTACATCACTTTGTCTAGGGTATGCAGCGTCCTTGGTTTGAGCCTTGCAAAAGCTGTTTATTTTGTTACTGTGCAGAACATGACCTATTGGACAGAGAGTGATTAAGGCTTACTGCTGCTTAACACTGCTTACTACTACTTACCCCCGTGCTAATTCTGTTAAAAAAAAAAAAAAAAGGGGGTTTATAGACAGTGGTGAAAAACGGGGCACAAAGAGGGAAAGACAGTAGGGAAATAACTAGGCATGTGCAAGAAGGTTATAGGAAAGGTCCATAGCTGCCCATTTCTTCTTCAGCAACAGCTGTGCATATACACTATATTTGCAGGTACATTTGGATGCTCAAACCCCTGGGAGAGGGGTGAGGACAACATATATTCAATGTGATGCCAAATAGACCAGAATACATGTGTCCACATGTGCAAAATGGACAGCTATGTATGGGGCGAGATTTTTATGTGGGAACAGATTGACGTTTTTTTTTTTTTTTTTTCAGGTGAGAGGGGATGTTGGGGGGGGATATTAGGTATATTTGGGTAGGTAGGTTGGGTAGGTTAACAGGCAAGACACACAAGACACATACAGGGCCGGTATATGACATGTGGGGGGGTAAACACCTTGGACAGAGAGGGGTGTTTGGAAGTCACAAGCTCATGAGCCCTCAACTGGAAACAGTGGGACTGAGGTCTCCACCCATAGGCAGTCACCACTGCAGCTTCATGGCCCTGAAGGTGGCTGTGCTGGGGGCTGTGTAAGAGGGGCAGGCTCACCCTCTAATAGTGCCACTCGGCCCTCAAGCTGGCGTAGCCACTCTCGATACTCCAGATCGAGCTCCCTATGCACCATGACCTGGACCTGTTGACAGGTGACAGGTTCTCCTCCACGCCCACTCTGGGGGGGGGATGAGGACGAGCCCTATCTCCTGCAGTGGTTCCACGCGAAGGTGATGCAGGGCCCAAGGAGGAGGAGGTCCCAGGCTGGGCCCCAGATGTGCTGGTGCCTGGTGCCATTGTGAGCTGAGGTGGGACAGGTGGGTCCGTTGGCACCGGCCTTCCCATATGAGCTGTGTTGTCACAAGTTTATGAGAGATATGGGTTAGCAACAGTCAACAGCATTCATGATTATTTATAACAGCATGCATAGGTATTCTCATTAACCCAACACACCAGATTTAACACAGTTGCAGAGCAAGCAGAACACATGCATATATGGAACAACAGTGGCCATTACAGGACCATGCAGGGTTCATTGATGGCAACAGGCCACCAATATGGGTGTATTTTAACATGGCACATGCATAGAAACAAATGTGAATATTTATAAACCATTAGGACATATGTCCCAACAAAAGTTTGGAGTGTACACATGCCAGTTGAGGAGTGTCATTGGGTTATTATGCACATATGGTAGGGGTGAGAGAGATAGTTCTATTAACACCTATGTCCTTGTAGTTTTCACAACATTCTTAGTCACTGCAGTGGTCTTTCCCTTACATGTATTATTACACTACACAATGGCCTTATATTGTACACTGGTATGTTTATAAATTATTATATATGTGACCTGTGTCTTACACACAGACGTGACAGGCTGCGGGTGTTAAAGCAACATATGTTGAGAATTGCTGTCATAAACTTTGGGTGAGGTGCTAGAATGACAGGTTTGTTTCCATATACATTCTCTGACTGTGTACATGTTCGATTATCAGGTATATGTCATTGACAGCTGCCTACATTTCTTGGATCATCACACAGGATTTCCAGTGGAACAGGGTACCAAGCTGGTGATATGGGCCATTTATCTGGACGTGCTGGACATATTGGAGCAGTTGTGGGGTATGAATATGCATACAACTTACAATTTGAACCTTCTAGCAAATTATGTACTGTTGTTGGGTGTAATTATGCATACAGCTTTCTATCTGAACAGTTGTGGGGTATGATTATGCATAAAACTTAGTAGCAATCCCAGGATTCAAACCCCTGTTGTGTATGACAAAATATTATAATTAACATCACAGTACACTGTGCTATCAGAAAATTCATGGAAAGCTTTTGACTGTTTTCTATCTAGGTCTCCCTAACTTGTACAATATGACTGACCTCTTGGCACTTCCAACATTGTTATGCAGGACTTCATACCCATTTTATCTGCATACCATGATGTGGGTGACACTGCTTAAGATACAACAGTACTATTTATAGTATGGAACAGATCACCAACATATGAGAGAAGAGTAAGCAGAAGCACTCCAGGGGTTATACCTTTATTCATAGACTATTACACATGTATTTCTACTGGTACAACACTTTCTAAGGCTCTTATATGTATTTGTTATGACAGTACATGCAGACTGATTACTAACCTGGCTCGTGACGCAGACTTTGCAGCCTAGCATCATGGGCTTGCTGGTTTGCAGCCCTCTCATCTGCAGCTGTCAGTGATATTTAGCCATACTTATCCATAGTATACACAAGCTAGGCAATTATTTACTCCTTAGTAGAATGAGTACTTACTCAGTACTGGGGCATTGGGCATCTGCCAAGACTCCTGGATCCACTGTTCCAGTACATCCCCCTCCACCACTTCAGGTCAGCATGGTGGTGCCTGACCTGCTCACCAGTCTGGGGAATACCTGTGGCACTGCTGAAGTCATGGGCGAGACTGTCCCAGGCCTCCATTTTGTACTGCAAGCTCTAGTACTGGCCCTGCAGTAGTGTCTGATCATGGTGTTTTACCAGGAGCCATACCATGACTTTTGACTCCTGGATGCCCCAGTGCTGTGCTCTAAATCAAGTGCCTTCACCCGCACCAACCATTCTGCCTGCAGTAGGAAGCTACAACCAGTTATGGGAAGTATTCCTGCCTGTGTGGTTTTCCAGCACTTCCCTGTGATTGGCCAGTTTTGAAAAGGCTAATCTATGGACAGACCTGCTTACATAAGGTTGGCACTGCTTAAAGAGGTATACCACTCGGCAGATTGAATTGCCTCCCCTACACATTGCTTACACTTACTAACTTGAGCTGTGCTGTGGTTAGCATTGCTTAATAGTTAATTAGTGCTATATTTGCTATTTGGCAATGATTTATTCTTCATTACAGGTTGTATATGTTTTTGGTATCTGTGATTCATGTGTACATGCACTGCATGGGGACATGGGGACTTCTACACTTTATTACAATAACACCTAAAATCTATGCTTACTGCAGTACTCCAGTTCACATATTTATGTTCTGTGGCAGGTTATACAACATCACACTGTACATAGATTCAGTTTGGTTTGATTTTCCTGTGATGAGGATTAGTTTGCTGATACCTCATTCATGTCTATTGGAATGATGGCTTAGTGATTAACTGCTGTGATTATAATATGCAGGGTCCTGAGTTTGAGTCTTACAGAGGCAGTTTATTTTGTTGCTGGGCAGAACATGGGCCATTGGATACAGAGTGTTTAAGGCACTTTAAAGCAGTTGTAAGTGGGTTTGAGCGGGTTTGCACGACGGTAAGCACTACTAACCTCTGGTTACAGTTTCTTACACTCAGCTTCTACTTTGCTTAATCTGTGTAGGTAATGCTTACCCCCACACAAACACACTTAAACACGCTTACTACTGCTTATTTGTGCTTAAACCTGCTTACTAGTGCCTTATTCATTATGACACTGACACTTCACATGTGCATTTAATGCAGTACTCCAGTTCACATTTTGATGTTATTATGTATGTTATACGGCAAAAAGATGTAAAAATGTGCTCATATAAAGATTTCACATGGAAAATGGTATGTGTTGTAGTGGGACTCAAACCAGGAATGCCTGTTTGTTGGGGGGGGGGTGCTCTAACCACTACACTATTGCTATACGGCAGTATTTGTACATATATTCCTTGTTATCCTCTTCAGCCTTTTCAACTGCTTTAATCATAGCTAAGCAACATGCACACCCATGCACTTACGGTTAGCTGTACTTGGGGTTTTAAAAAAATAAATAAAGGGTCTCTTCATTTTATTTAAATGTACTGTTGCTGTTGAACACATGGGGACTGTAGGTGGGGATATGCGGACACCTATGAGTGGTCTCGCTCATTTATTTACACTTTCTTCTGGTCTACTTTGCAGGGGTGTGTTTATTCTGAGAGCTCTGCTCTCAGACATGCCCCCTGCACTTGTCCACGCTCCACTGAGAATTTGGAGCTCAGGCAGCTTGCCTTCATTAATATGCATGGCGCGCTGCTGTCCTCCTCTTAAACTGCCGCGTCCGTGCAGGACTAGATTAGTCCTGCACAGATGTTTAGTAAATCCGGGGGTCTGTGTGTCTGTGTGTGTGTGTGTGTGTGTGTGTGTGTGTGTGTGTGTGTGTGTGTGTGTGTGTGTGTGCGTGTGTGTGTGTGTATATATATATATATATATATATATATATATATATATATATATATATATATATATATATATATATATATACATTTTTTTGAAAGCATGACTTCAAAACCTATATGAAACCTGTATCACTAAGGCTAATCTGTTGAGTTTTTGTGAAATGAAATGATGTGTGCCTGTGTGACTGTATATTTTTCAACCAAACAAGTTCATCGGGTAGTGATTGCCAAATCCGAGTTTATGCACTCAAAATAAAAAAAAAAAATCTGAATATAATTTTGCATTTTACATCAGGTGATCAAAATTGTCTTGCATTTATGAACTGGTTAGTAACAAAACAAAGAAAAAAATACTGCATTCATTATTTGAATTAAATAATCAAATGAATATAATTGTTGTATGCTCAAGAATGCCAGAGTTTATAGCTGTTGAGAGTGATGTTTGAGCTATGTCTTACAAATTAAGTGGTAATGATAATATATTAATTATTATTGCAATAATTAATTACTACATAGCTTTCTATCTCATTTATACATTATCACCCTCTGAAACACATGATGTTTATGAAATTCACTAATGAATCAATATTGCAATGCACTTTTTTTCCGATTTAATATTTTGGACTGCTGGTTTTGATCCTTTAAATGAAAGATACTATATACGTAACTTGCACTAGAGGAAAGGAAAACAGAGTTCATATAGCAAAGTGTAGTCTGTCATCCCTTGTTATTTAAACATGATGATTACTGTTACTGACCTTACCAGTTGGGTCAGCAATGTAATTACAGACATGTAAAACAGTATCAAATCTTCATGACCTGGTCACAGTGATACTCATCTTGAGTGATACTAGAGAATGTAGCGCAATGATGGATATGCAAAACTTATGTTTGATTTAGGCAAGCTTCTAGAGAAATTGCAATGTTAACCTTTGTGACACTTGTATTCTATGTCTGTACATGATATTGACAAGAAATCTGAATCAGCAATGCAGAAGTCACTGAGAAGTACCTGGAGAGTATTGATGCACTGGTACTTTCTGATCGGGTCTAGTTTCTTTATTGCTATTTTTTCATCTGATAGTGTAGTTTAAATTTAATCTGCAGATAGTTACATAAACTCTACACAGAATAACCAGGAAAAATCTTAGGCAGAATCCTTTATTACTTTAAGTAATTCTAGCACCATATACAAAAATGTACAAACAAAAAGCTGGCCTCTTATGGCTAACAATGCTGTTATCATGGCTGCCCAGGAGCAAATTGAAGATGAATGACCAGCTTAGGGTAACACACTACACAAACATACAAAAGCCAGCTCTTAGATTTCAGTTCTCTCTTCTGGACTTTGCAAGGGATTTTGACTCACACATGAACTGCTACTAGTAACATTGTAGAAGATGCACAATTGAATCATGATTTATCCTGAGCACAAGTGATTGCGTAACGAAAAAAAAGAAAGAAAAAAAAAAAAACATGCACACAACATTTAATAGCTCCACTGTAGTTATACCTAATAATGAGATATACATGGATGGATGGAATAACTAAATATATATCTGTTTGGAGTGCTTCTGAAAGTTGTTTTCTAGGCAATGTAAATTTACATTTCTCTCTTAGAAACTACCTACTTTTTCCAGTATTAGATGTCAAAGAATGAGTGAATGATGTATTTATTCCACTGTCCTTGACTGCAGATACATATAATAACTTACTGCCTGTTATTTTGCTATTATTGGTATCAAAGAATAAATGAATGAAGTAGCTTGTGTATGTGATGATGTTTTACACAAGCCATTTCCCACTCCATTAGCTACTCTCCTATCACTCAGTTGTACCTCAGTTCAATGGTACAATGACAAGAGTTTCAAATTAAATGATTTTCAAATTAGATGGGACAGAGAGAGAGTGCTGGCAGTTTACCTTACCAAGGATATCGGTTATGAATATTGTAGGTCTCTCAAGTTGAGTGATGTGACTGTCATGTCATCCAAGTTGTAGTCATGCTTAATTTCTCTGCACCATGGAAGTAGGGGATGCCACCTTTTCCAATGCCCAAAGTGGGACAATTGTGGTACAAACTTCAGATTTTGCAGGCCAAAACATACCCATGGCCAGTACAAAGGACAGAACTTCACTTTTTTCCTAAATAAAAGCTTATTCTTGTAGCATTTTAGTTGCTTATTCTATTTATGATAACATTTAGGTGTTTCAGATAAAGAATAACTGTTTTATGCAACTATTACATAAAATATAGGAAATAATTTTGTCCTAAAATCTTAGGACATTAGTCATTTTTACATTTTTTTTTTTGCAGGACACAACTGCCCAAAGAGGGACTATCCCTCGCAAAGTGGGACAGGTGGAAATCCTACATGGAAGTAGGTGTGTGTGTGTGTGTGTGTGTGTGTGTGTGTGTGCTTTTGCATATGCACGTGTGCGTGTGTTTATTTTACTTCTGTCACACACTAACCATGACCCTGTGTGCCAGTGGGCTACATTACCTCTGATTTTAGCTTTGACCTCCTCATTTAGACTTCCCGTATCCTCAACCACCTCTCCTAGTTACTTGAACCTGTTAACCTATCCATCATTTCCATTTATATCAGCTTCTGATTTCCCTCATTTACTACAGTGATAACTGTCTTGACAGTTATATCAGTTTCGTCCCATGTGCCTTTAGTTTTGTCTTCCCTGCTCCAATCATTTGTTGAAATTCTGCAGGTAGCGTGACATCATCTTCATAAAGCAGCTTTGTTGTTAGGTCCCCTTTGACCTGTTTGTTAATGTAGTCCATCATCAATATGAACAGCATCAGGCTCAGAGCTGAACCCTGATGCAGCTCCAGTTCCTCTGGCAACCCAGCTATGAGTACAAATGCAGCTAATATGTATGTCACTGTGTCCTTCTATATAGCCTTCACTAATCCAACCATCGTAGGACTGCCAAATTTAGCTTTCTTGAGAACTTTCTATATTTCCGTCTGGATTCTTTCCTCATCTCCAGCTTATTCTCCACAGTCTCTCATGGAAAGAATAAATGAAGCTGAGCTTACACAGTAAAGGAAATGAAAGCTTTGGTTACAGGATGAATAACTCTTAAGACAAAACAAGAGGAAAATAAAATAAATGATGGAACAATGTGATCCCAAAAATGGTTTTGTCACACAAAAATGTCTTTTGTTCCTTTCTGTACACATGCAGGGGGTTGCATGAATCAACCACAGTGTATAAGTGGCCGCTGCAGTGTTGCAAGTTCTCACATAACAACCAGGGAAGAGGCAACAATGTCTTATGGCCAGAATTGTGATGCTAGTACCAAGCACTCACATGGCTGCCTGGATCATGGCCATGCTCAGATAGTATAAGGTTTGATAAAAAATGATGATTGGCCAGCATAGGGTGGGTCTCAAACACTTATCATATACAGATAAGCTAAAAGCTCTGTCACTCTACTCAGTGTCATACAGACTGCTCAGAGTTGACCTGTGTCTGGCATACAAGGCTGTCTTAGACTCAGCCTTGATGGAGTTGCTACATTTCCGTAAATAAAACTCCATTCACGCAACCTGCATGCAAGGCCTCAACCTGGTCTGTGACATTAATAGAACTTGTTGGCAGGATAGATTTGTGTCCCAATGACTCCCCCATCTGTGGAAGAAACTCCCTCTCCATGTCAAGTAGAGTACCTGACTAGCCCTATTTAAGTGGAACTTGGACGACTGGATGGGAAAAAGAAAATATACCCCTGGGTTCCCACCTGCATCCCTGCTATACAAGGAAAATAGGTGCTGACTTTGTGGGAACATGGGTGAAATTCTTGGCTAGGCTTATAAGGCCATCCGGGCCAGTAGCCTAGTATCGACCTAGGAACCTATGACAAAAATGATACAAAAGGAGTATCTCTTTTTATGTGTGAGTTAAATGAGGCACATTATGCCAAAAATGAAAACTGCTTTGTCAAAGTAAACTTACTTGGGGCAGACATCTTGAAAGGCATTTCTCTAGTGTGTACTAATATGGAAAACACATAGACCCTCTGTGTAATATTTATTAACTTCTGTCGACAATCATATGACTGTGCCAGGCCCTGTAATTAGGTCAATGAGATGCAGCAATGCCTTGAAATATATAATAAAAGTGGCTTTATAAACTCTTTTTGCCAGTCATAATCAGAAGAAATACAATATAATACCTCTCACTAATCACTATGAAGTAAAGTGAAATTGCAAAATGTAAAAAATTGGAAATGACCTTTATTGCCATTCTGTTACCAAAAATGGAATTCTATTCCATAGGCTATTAGAACTGTAACCTATCCTTCTTTCGAACATCTTCTGAAAGGCCACCTATCAAACTCATGGCTCTGCTTATGCTATACCCCTGGATGAACATCAATCTCATCTACTTCTCTACATTTCTCCACCCTTATCTATACAGATTCTGTGCACATCACCACTTCCTCAACATCATCTGGCTTTCTTACCCTCTCTATCACTTTATATAACCTTTTCCTGTCACCTCCTCCCCAGTTTGTATTAATCTATCCTAATCTCTCTCTCCCCATTTATAGTTACAATTAAATTAAACACACTTTTACTTACCACTATTGTAAATTGCCAAAAGGATGCTTTCCAGAACTGTATAAAGTGTTTTCCTTTGCTTTTTCTCATTGTTCTCTTTGTAACACATGTTTAGTATATCTCTATGCCTTATAGTATTGTAGAGCATTTTTGAAATGTATAATTTTCAACTGTTTTGTAATACATTTAATTTTTTTTTTAATTTTCTCTGTTAAATAGACCTTTCCTCCAATGGCCTCCACTGAAAATCAGCTCTTCTAGCCCAGTCAGGCTTTCCCAATAAATAAATGTAAATAAATAAATGAATAAATAATACTGATGTTAAATACTCACGAGACCATTGTAAATCAGTGTTTGTATTGTACCCTGTCTAGTGCTGCTAAGATACCTAACACTCGATATGAGTTTGTATCTTTACAATGTACAGTGACTTATAATATTTTATTTAAAAAATATTGAAAGAGAATTTCATGGAAGATATTCCTTCTTGTGAAACAAAAGTGCTAAATCAGATTAATTTGAGAACTGTTTTCATAAAGGAAAATTTACTCTGAATTTGCCAGAGAAATGAAAGGGCAAACATTTTATTTTTTGTACAAAACACAAATATTTACTGTTGTAGATAAATAATGGTAACCTTACAGCTCATTATAATATGCATCAAAAGGTGTGAATAACAGAGCCCCCCACCCAAGACAGTAAGGTTACTTACTTATCTATATTATAATCACAACTTTTTGCATTTGAAGTTGTATGTTTAATACTTTTTGCGACACCTATAATTTGCCTCAGGCAACATTCAGATTATACTTAATGTTTACTTTCCTTTGTTGATGCACATGAATGATTTAAGTTTTGCTGGAATGAAGTTATTTAGTATGCATAAACAGAATTAGGTATCAGATTAACTAATTTGTCAAACTGCTTTTATAGAATGATGTGTTTTAGTTTTTAAATTCTTTTTTAATGTTTAACATAACTAAACATCCAGTACCTGACAGCCTAGGATGACATGATTGACAAACCACAATGCTTGCCAGAGATGGTCTGCATCTCTCCCCCTTGGGCTTCAGGCTCCTGGCAAAGGATCTTGCCTCCCCCATAGTGCATTTTCTTAGGCAATGCCTTGTGGTCAAAACTACTAACATGAAAATTTCATCAAAATGTAAATTAAAGGCCATGCTAATAAACTCCAGGAGTCTAAACATGAAGCTGCACTTATTGCAAGCATTCTTAACCCTGGAAGATGCTGACATTTGTGCAGTCACAGAAACCTGGTTCAAAGCTGTGGAGAGCACCCCTGCCATACCATGTTGCTCATCCTATCATCCAGTCAGACTCCAAACTATGGGCAGCAAAGTAAAAGGAGGTGGATTATATATATATATATATATATATATATAAAAGACATACACATGTTCAGGCTGGTCAAACAGTACAATGCACAGAAAATACTCCAGGTGTAGTTAGCAATTGATAAGACCCCTATTGAAATCATAGCTAGCTATAGGCCTCCAACTTTGACTCAAGATGTTCACTCCACCTATGTGGAGTTCTTCGAATCTATCAAGATTCAATCCTTTACCCTCATCCTCAACGACTTTAACTATCCAACCATAGATTGGAAGAAATGCTCATGCCAAAACACAAATGCCCAGAGATTCCTTGATTTTGTCAGTGCAAATGCCTTGGACCAGTTGGTCTACACCACCACAAGAGCTGAAAATATCTTGGACTTGGTATTAACCAACATGAGTAACCACTGCAGCATCCCTGCAGTGTCATCATCCATGGTAAGGTCCGACTACAAAGTGGTCACTTTTGAAGTCACCATCTCCCCCGAACCCCCCCCCCCACCAGCTAGATACAAACAAAAAAACTTCTCCAAAACTGATTATGACCTCCTGAAGGAAGATATAAATAGTGTCACAACTGCCTCCCCTTCCATAGGAACTGGTACATCTGTCCAAACCTACACCAAAGTACTATATGAGCATTTATATAGCTGCATGGAATCAGGAATACCTGACAGGATGAAATCATCCTCCTCAAGGAAGAGTAAACCTGTCTGGTGGACATCTGCAATAAATAAATTCTGTAATAAAAGGAAAAATTGCTGTCCAGGACCAAGAAGGAGCAGGTGCCTAAATGGAACCAATTTCTCCTTAGCCTGAACAAGCAAATAAGAGCAGTAGTGAAGTCCTCCATAACAAACTTTGAGCCCAAATTGGCCACACCTACTAAAGACAGTCATAAGGCCTTCTTCAAATATTTCTGCAATCTCAAGGGAAGCACCCAGATCTGCTCAGAACTGGTGGTCAAGGACATCACATACAAAAATGCTGTAGATATAGCCAACCTGCTGGCAGACAGGTTCAGTGAAAACTTCACCTCCTCTGTCCCCACCATCAGTAAATCAGGACATCCCCAGTACCTGTCCCCTCCCCTTATCTCAAGGGAGAAAGTCATCACAGCCTGCTCAAAGGCATAAAATACAGCCTCCATGGGACCCAATAGCATCCCAGGCTACAACCTACATGAACTCAGGCAGAAACTTGCAGCACCATTAGGCACCCTATTCAACCAAATCCTAAGTACTGGCTTCATCCCAGCCAAGTGGAGGACAGCCACTGTCATCCTTTTGCACAAAGGTGGAGCGCCCACCGATCCATGAAATTATATACCCATCAGTCTATCTAGCCTGATCTTCAAGGCCATGGAGCAAATTATCATGGACCTCATTAACAAGGGCATTGGCAACCTCCAGGCATTCAATCCCACACAGTTTGGTTTGCTCAAGGGGAGTTCATGCCTGTAAAATTTGGTCGACTTCTTTGAGACAGTCACCAAGGCCATGGATGGGGGGAAGATGTTGCACACTGCCTGCCTTGACCTGATCAAAGACTTTGATACTATTCCCCACTCAAGTATAATAGATAAACTCTTTCAACTACACAACAATCCATGTGTTACCAGATGGGTAGCAAACTGGCTCACTGATAGAACCCACCTTGTCAAAATAGGAGAAGCCACCTCAAGCAGTAGACCCGTAATGAGCAGTGTACCCCAGGGATCAGTCTTAGGGCCTCTGCTGTTTGCGATATACCTTGCTGAGGTGCAGGCCAAAACCAGTGGACTGTGGTTGATCAAGTTTGCAAATGACAGCAAGCTGGGTGCTGTCATCAATTTCCTTAGTGATGGGGACATCTTCCAGTAGGGTCTTACCATAACAAATGACTGGTGCCAGAAACATGGCCTCAAACTGAATGCCAAAAAAAATGCACCATCATCCCCTTTTGGGGGCAGTGACATCCCCACAAATGATCATATTGATAACAAGGTAAGGTCCAAAGCACTCAATCAGTCAAGAGAGATTTGGGCACCCAGGTTGATAGCAAACTGAGTTTTGACCACCATGTTGCATCCATTGTATGGTAAGCTTTCTGCATGTTCCACCTCATTACTAAGGGTATCTCATCCAGGGACAAGTTGGTTATAACATCCCTGTATTCTTTCCTTATAAGAACCATTACTGAGTACAATGCCTCTTTCAGCATGTACCTTACAAAGCTTATGCAGAAACTGGAGAGACCACAGAAATTCCTCACCAGGAGAATCCAGGTCCTCAAACATCTACCTTAAGCAGACAGGCTAAAGGCCCTGTCCCTCTACTCAGTCTCCTACAGACTCCTCAGAGGTGACTTCAGTCTGGCATACAAAGCAATCTCAGACACCGCTTTGATGGGACTGCTGCATATCCACAAGTCAAGCTCCACTCAAGTAACCCACACGCGTGACCTCAGTCTGGTCTGTGACATCAGTAGGACTTATTGGCAGGACATATTTGTGTCCCAGAGACTCCACATTTTGTGGAATAGACTCCCTCTCCACTTCACGCAGAGTACCTCATTAACCCTTTTTAAGTGCAACCTGGATTACTGGATGGGGAACAGAAAATACACCCCTGGGATTCCACCTGTGCCCCTGCTGGACAGTGGCATAGGGTGCTGACTTGTTGGAATGTGGGCTAAATTCTCAGCTAGGCTTGTAAGGGCCTCAGAGTCAATAGCCTACTAACTTCCTATGATCTTATGATCCTTTGATCCTATGAACACAAGTATATCGACTTGGGGGAATGATCAGTAGCAGTGTCTAGTCAAATGATCTGTCCAAAGTTACAAAGCCGATGAACTGGAGACTGAGATAACCAAACCTGGGACTACAGGATGAAGCTTCTTAGAAGCTTAAAGACTTAAGCTTCTGTACTATGCTGTCAAACAAACATACAGATTAAACTGATGAAAATATGTCATACCTGTTAAATTGTTTTAGAGTGGAAATGGCTGATTAAAAAAGACTACAAATAGTTTTAGGAACCGTAGAACTGAGTGAAGGTATATTAACTATATGATGACTAATATATCTATAGAGGCTCTGGAACTGGACAATGTTTCGGCATGATAAAGGATTGCACTTAGTACAGGGGTATCATGAATCAAACCCATAACTGTAAACCCATATGCAGTCATGACCCATGCTTCTGTTATAACAGAATTTGCAAAGGAAGCATTTTTAAATTAACAATCATATTCTTCACTAGACTAATTGTGAGAAGTAACTTCAGCAATCCCGAACTGTAACTGAAGAATCAACAGTGACTGTCTGTGCCATCCATTAAATAAACATTCTCAGAAAATAGGCAATAATTAATAAAGTTAATTTACAACAACAGACCTCCATTATTAAACAAAATACTGAATTTACTGGGTAGATCATACCTCTCAACTTCTTAGAGCAAGAAATCTGGACAAAGCCATACATAAAAATGGGACAAAGGCACAAAAATAGGGACAATTTTTAAATATTGCTCTTACAAACTTAGAAAGTTGATAGAATCACAGGTTTTGCATTATCATGAATTTTCTGAAGGGTATGAAGTCGGAAACTCAAATGTCTGTCATTATTTTCTAATTTCAGTCATTAATGGTTTGCTGTTAATTTGACAGAAAAAAAAATGTTTATGAAAAATGGACTAAAAACATTTAGCAAAACAATGGACATTCTAAGAAAATCTGTACAGTTGAGGGGTATGGGGTAGATTAATATTTTTTTTATCAAAGTGACTATATAAATGTATGATTTCAATGTAGTGGCTTGTCTTATTCCTCTGTAAGAGTTTTGAAGAGTTATAACACAAAGAACGTAGTCAACCACATCGTCAAAAGTGAAATGATTCTAACATCACATGACTGAAACTTGACATATCATGCAATAGCCTTGCAAACATTTTTCTCGAGGAAAATATGATGCACTATAAGAGATAAAACATCCCTTCTTATTTAGTTAGTTAGTTAGTTAGTTAGTTAGTTAGTTAGTTAGTTAGTTAGTAGGCCTGTGTCATGCATGCATGTCATGCAGAAATGAAGCAAAAATCAATGTTCTAATATTAGGCTACAAAACTGTTTTCCAGCATATGGGACATTACAAATACACCCCAGCTTCCGTTTAAATTCCTCTGAACAGCTTTTTTGTCAATTTGAGAATGTATATTCATCTCTAATTGTTTTGGACTACTAAGTTTACTTGTATAAATCATTGCTACTTAATAACTATTTTGAATTGCATATACTGAATTAGGCTCTTACATGAGCTAGCAATACCTTATTAATTAATGTTAGATATATTCATTATTACAGTTATTATTCTAGCGTAATCGAATAACTAATACATGATTAATGCACATCTTAAAATCATGTCAGGGACTGCTACTTATGTATTTAGTCGTAAAATGCAGTCATGGCTTGCCATTATTAATCTTACTTTCCAGTTTTTGGATTATGAGCTTTAGTCACATATGCCTACATTTGTACTAAGATTGCCAGAAATAGTACAACAGATGGATAGGACTAGGAAAACTTTGCTAATGGCATCTGTCTGTCTATTTTAAACTAAGCTCTTTGTCAGTCATTTTCAATATGCACATATTACTGACTAAGCTGTTAAGCATTAACTTTATGGAATGAAATTAAATCTAATAAGAAACTACTATATTTCTGCAAGTGGAAATAAGCTTGATTCAGTAGTATAGTAAATAGCTTTATTCAGAAAAAAAATATGGTTTCTCAGGATGATACATGCCTAGCTTATTCAAAGGCATAGAAGATTTTATTTTAGTCTTTACTTTCCATAATAACTAAATAATTTCACTGCAGTAACCAAACAAATAAAATTTTAAAGCTACCCTTTCACAACAAAATTATATTAAACATTTACACATATGATAAATCACATTTATCTCTTTTGTACCTGTGATGCTGAGTCTGTATCTCAATAAGACATATTAATCAGATGAAGGCTGATAAGGTGTCATGGGCAATTTGTTTATTGGCATACTTCTACAAAAACCTTTCCAAAGAGCTTCCAAGCTTGAAATGCATATCAAAACTAATAATAGTGGTGAGCTGCAGCATGTTCAGTTGTATGTGTAAGTGCTTCCTCAACAATCCATTTCAAACACATCATGTTAAGCAATAACATTAAATGGTTATGAATATGTTCTGCATGCAAATCTACCACATCAAATAGCGTACCTCTAAATATTTAATCTGCATTATCACCACTTAGTACCACTAAAATGAAAGCATGTTAAACA
Source organism: Protopterus annectens (assembly GCF_019279795.1). Taxonomy (NCBI): domain Eukaryota; kingdom Metazoa; phylum Chordata; order Ceratodontiformes; family Protopteridae; genus Protopterus; species Protopterus annectens. Next base: position 1,321,573,234 of record NC_056729.1, read on the forward strand.
GGAACGTCATTCTGCTGTGTTCTGAATCCTTGAAAGGTCACGACAAAGCAGTAATATCATAAAAATAATGCTATTTTGGATAGTAGCAGAATCTGTACAACCAGTAATTCATAAAGCCAATACTTTTGCATTACAGCTGACTGAATTTACCATTGTTGTGACATGCTTTGCTAAATAACAAGAATATATTCTTTTTTTATTGTTATTAAGAGGGGGAGGCAACTCTGAGTAGTTTAATACTGTAATATACAGCAGCATAAAAAATACACAGAAGAATACAGCAAATATTTTAAACAGTGTGAATAAAGTTGTAATGTCATAATAATGTAATTACTGTAAAGTAAATTACTGTATAGGTTGTAACCATATGATCTTATTGTTGCATTCTATCTCATTGTTCTCACTGTGAATATATATATATATATATATATATATATATATATATATGTACTTACGTGTTATCGCAACCAGATTTTCGTGGTTGCGAATTTACAAAATTTCTGTAGAAACGAGTCCATGAACCACTGTAAGGTGGTATTCAGAGTTTGTTTTTTGTTGTGAAGTGAACTACCTTTGCATTACAGGGTCTGTGAAGGGGAAGACAAAGATTTGAGGAAACCCACTTCCTGTTTTACACACATGCATGCTGGAATTGTCATGCCTGCTGTTGTTCTGACAAACGGATTCTTTTGAGTGTGTGGAAGGAAGCCTTCAGAGAAGGCAAAGACAGACCCTGAAATGATGGTTTTGGTCACTTTTTTTGGGGGGGGACAATTTGTAAAGACATCTTCAGGTGAAAATTTAAAAAAAGCTGCTTACAGCCACAAAGTACAAGAAGAAGCAAACTTTTACAATGTTATGTTAAGTATTACTGTAAATGGTGACATGAAATGGTGGCGGTAAAGGAGGTAGGTGCAATGAAACATTACTTTCTCATGTATTTAAGTCACACACCTACCTAAACACACAAATTCTTACAGAAAACATGGTTTCTGTGCTTCTCAATACTTTCTGGTAGTGGTTTACACAACGGAAAGCAACCAGCGTTAACATGAAAATCTGGTTGCGAGAACACGTAAGTACCTAATAATATATATATATATATATATATATATATATATATATATATATAGATATATATATATATATATATATATATATAGATATATATATATATATATATATATAGATAGATATACTATATATATATATATATATATATATATATATATATATATATATATATATTATAATGCTTTATATTCATAGAATGTCATTTTCTGTAAGATTGCTTCTTATTTGAATGAAACTACATTGTGTGTATTGATATACCATATGTTACTGTTGTAACTGGCATACTGTATGTTACTTAAGGTCTCTCTGACTATATTCCTAATGATAAAGTATGATTGTTGTATACTGTATTTGATGATTTGTTATACTTAAATTGTTCGTTAACTACCTTTGGAGCTTTCCTCCTCGGGTCTCTGCTGATAAATGGCTTTATGCCCAGTCAGACTAACCCAGTTAACAAACGTTAAATAAATAAATAGATAAAAGATCAATGCAAACAATATGCAGTCAAACAAGAAGTGAATTGGTTAAGGGTCATTATGAATTAATGACCTTGTCTTTCCTTTGTGTGTTGCATTGTTGGCTGTGCTGTTATGATACATTTATTTGAAATACAGTCATAAAACAAATGCTATAAAATGTATATATAAGTAAATAAAGAAAATATGTTTGTGGGCAAGTAGGGAGGCAGAATCATGTTGATGATAACATGTATTCATATCAGCTTCCTGTTAAGACAGGTACTTCCACCAAAAATTGCCTTCTTACTCATTGCAACCAAGTGATGAGAGCAGTAAGCAGTTATCTGAACACATTTGTGATATATCTGTGTGTGTGATTATAGCAATAACCCACGCCTGGGTGTGGGTAATGCGGGATTTAACCACGGTTGGTGTGGTTTGGTCCTGAGGGCGAAGCCCGAGGGACCAAACAAAGACAACCGTGGTTAAATCCCGCATTACCCACACCCAGAAGTGGTTATTATATAATGACATTATTTAAGAAAAGAAATAATTACTTTTCTTAAATAATGGCATTGTATAATGCCTCTTTGCTGCCCTTCCGCAGCTGTCTGGTATTCCGCGACAGTTCTGATGTACTGCGCATGCCTACGCAGTACATCAGAGCTGTGGCCAAAAGCAATGGAGAACGCAAGATCTCCGTTGCTTTTTACTGTTTCGCTATGTTAAATGGGTTTAACATAGCGAGACAGCTTTAAAATAAGCAACGGAAATCTCCGTTACTTATTTTAAAGCTGTCTCGCTATGTTAAACCCATTTAATATAGCGAGACAGGTTTTAAAAAAAAAGCAACGGAGATCGCAAGATCTCCTTCCTTTTTACACACTGTGTCGCTATGTTAAAGGAGTTTAACATAGCGAGACAGCTTTTAAAAAAGCAAAGGAGATCTGCGTTGCTTTTTTTAAACCTGTGTCGCTATGTTAAACTCTTTTAACATAGCGACACGGTGTTTTATACTAACGGAAAAAGTCCGGGCGACCGGACCTTTTTCCGTTAATATAATGAGGGATTTACAACAGGCACGCTGGTTGGGCTGGCCAATCAGCGTGCACGTTTTAAAGGAAGAATTGTATAATGTCATGGTTTGTATGAATTGTAGATCACATATAGAAATCCTGAAAGTTCAGACTGGGAAATATTTGTATATTTTTTGAAATAATATGTTGGACATGATATTGGAAATTATTCTTTACAGTTGCCCTTAATACACTAGGACATGAACGTGCTGACATTTTATAACATTATATATTTTAATAGGCAAAAGCCATGGGCTTCCAGAAAGATAAATGTAAAATACTCATTATGTGCTGTCAAGTGTTTCTTTTTTGTATAATTTATTGATTTTCCAAATAATTTCTGTTAGTGATCTTCTTGTTAGTGTCATTTTAATATTCTCCATTTTCATCCTAGACATCTTTGACCCAGTCCTTTAACCAGACCAAAGATTTATGGTTACTATTAACTATTGGTTCTTGAACTGAATGTTTTTTGCAGCATGCAAAACAAAAATATAGTCATGTTGTAGGTTTTAACACAAATCATTTTTCTACCTTTGCATCAGCCAGATTTGCGGCATGGCTGTACAACCTGCCTATTATTAAGATTGTTATGATTGTTATACCTAGGCATGCCTTAGAGTCAAATATATCCTTTGGTGTTTATTTTTTTTTACTCCACAGATGTCCATAACAATGAGCAAGTTATGACTGCAATAATTAATAAATAACTTCAATCTTTTTGCTTCATTTAGCTGATATATCCCCAGTTAGACACTGACAGTAGCTGTAATGCACAGCTCATGGGCTTAATATCCACCCAAGCAACAATGAAATATTAATTGTACATTGACTTATTCCTACATTAAAATAGTGCAAATGACATTATAACACAACATTGTCAGTTACTACTCTGACAGCTGCTATATGCTTAGATATATCTTACCTTGTCATATGTATCTCTGCTATATGCTTAGATATATCTTACCTTGTCATATGTATCTTACATTGCAAATTTCTGTACTGTGAACTCTGAGCTGTCAAAGTGTAATCGTGTCAGCCTCATTTGTGAATCATTTATGAGAAGAATATAGGAGGGAAGTTTTTTAATAAATTTGTTTTGTTATGAGACATAGTAACAAGGAAATACACTGCTGGAAAATCCAGTCAATGTTCAAATGTTTTTACTATATCATAGCAGTACAAACTCAGATATTAAAAATTGCAAAAATCACAATACAACAGTATCATGGATTACACTGTATCAACATGCAGTATCAGCCGTGGGTATAAGACTGGGAAATTGACTGTTACTCAACCTTTATGAACATATCAGGCTGGGCTGTTCTAGGATTACCCAGAGTTCCATGTGGTTCATAGGACAGGACAACCAGTTTCTCCACTTAGAGAGAGAGAGAGAGAGAGAGAGAGTGTGTGTGTGTGTGTGGGTGTGTGTGTGTGTGTGTGTGTGTGTGTGTGTGTGTGTGTGTGTGTGTGTGTCCTTATATTGTATGATTCTATGCAAACAGAAGAATGGCATTGTGTAGAATCAAACAACTGACTGAAAACACGTATCGCTGAATTAAAATTAATGGAGAACATAGAGCTGAATTTCAAATTATTTTAAAAAGTGCGGCTCACCTTCCTTTACACACCACCTTACTTAAATATATTAATATCAAAGTCGTACAATCACCTCTCACGTGCAAGTAGAAACCACTCTAGCAGTGATCATGTATATATAACACCAGCTGCCCTGGTCACAGTCTCCCAGGTAAACAGCTTCACATATTTCTAAATATTTCTACCTATTACAAAATATTGCCTAAGGATACCACATTCTGCTAAATATGTTTCAAACAAATTAACTTCAACTAAATATGATTTCTAATCAGTTCAAGGTATATGAAATGGAATCCCACTGCTGACTGGAAATTAATCAGAAATATTCAGCTCATGGAAAATGGAATTTCACAAGTCTATTAATGATAAATCTGTGTGCCTGATCATATTTAAATACATTAATAGGGGAGGTGCACAGGCTCATGCATATGGTGTATGCCATTTGAATGATTTGTACTGCTGCTGTCAGAATATCACATTTATTTAAATGGGATTTTTGTAAGCAAAGTAGTGTCCTTTGGAAAGTACATACCTTTCTAGACATCAACGAATAAGAGAAATGCCTGGAATATATTTGTGTTGGTTTCTTTTTCTGTAGTATTTTCTTTATGGAAAGAAAAGCTTACTAGTGGATACACTTGCAAAAGTCATAAGGCAAGTTGGCAGCTCCAATTAACATGGAAGACATAAAAATAATCAAAGAATCTTTGGATGCTCTAATGAAAATGAATAAGGCAATGGTAGTACAAATTAAAAATGCTATCAAGAATAATGAAGTTCAGCTGAAGCATTTAAAATACATACTAATGGCACAGCAAAGAGACGCTGCTACTGCGGAGCATATTTAAATCCACCAAGAAAGCTCCTTGCAAGTGTCCTCATCATTAAACCAGCTAGCCAGTAAGCTTGAAGACCTAGAGTGGGAGAATATGAACACACTGTGGAAAGGGCAAACAGAATTACACCTAGGGTAACGAGCAACAGATAACCTGGACAGATCATATTTCAGTGTTTTAATTATCTAGATAGGGAGTTTAATTTGTACTAGACTAGGATGTGGGGTAATAACTTAAAGATATTAGGGTCATCTGTACTTTCTCTTCCTGATTACAGGACAGTATTATCCTTGAAATGGAATGGGTTGACAATGCAGTCATGTTTCTATAGAAACAGAAGTTAATTAGTCCACAAGCACAGTATAAGCCTTAGAGCAGACCAAGGCTGAAGAATAAATCCCACATGCAGCACTGGAATAAAATCAAATGTTTATTCACAAAACAGGAGCAGTCAGATAAGCGCTTTCACCCCAGAAGGCTTCTTCAGACCATTTACAGATAGAAATAATCAAGGCTGAATTTATCATTCCTGAATAGCAATCAACTAGTTATTTAGCACAGGATTTAAGGTGGTACTACCAAAAGCCACAGCAGTGTAACATTGATTAAAATATATGAAAGACAAAAACAATGAGATAAAAAATAAAAAATAATAATTAAAAAATAAAACAATCATGTAAAATCTAATATACATGTAAAACCATTCATTATTAGTCATTTACTTCACTTTTAAACCTCTAGACTTAAGTATTGGTCTTAGGGGGACCTTGTGATTTAATCTGGGCCACCAATCTGCCCAGAGCCTAATAATCCACCTGGTCTCTCGTCCTTCTGTGTAATTCCTAATATCCGCACCTCGTGGATTAGGAAAGATCACCTCTATAGCCATAAACTTGAAACTATGAAGCACATCAGTGCTCATTACATGCTCTGCAAGGGCATTACTGTTGGGCTTAATTCTAATATGGTACAGGTGCTCCCTAAGCCTATCCTTAAACTTCCTGTCTGTTTTACCAACATAGTATGTACCACAGGCTTCACAATAAGCCAGGTATACTACATGCTCCGTTTGGCAGTTGGCAACTCCACAAAATCTATATCGATAGTTGGTGACAGGGTGCAAAATGAGCCACTACTATCAATATAATGATATAACCACAATAGTTGCATTCATTACATGGAGTGGTCCAACAATGATGTTCTTCAGTGGACGGATTAGGTAAACTTCTAGAATAGCATAACATCCTTTTTAAATTACATTCATTCCTATAAACAAAATGGGGGAGGGGGGTAATCCCCAACACTCTTTTGGATGGCTGGATCTACAGTAAGAACACCACAATATTTACCAATAATGTCCTTGATCAAACTAATATCACATGTATAGAATAAGGGAACTCTAATCTCACTACTAGCATTCTTCCTGTCTGACATACATGCATCAGGGGTTGAATTTGAGAAATAATGACATCCCACATCTCTCCTCAACAACTTTAGCCCATCAAACCCTCTCTGTATCTCATTTGGTTTATAGGCCCTGGCTAATAGTCTTTCTTCCAAATCAGACAGTGCATAATGAAAGCCATCCTCTGATACATTTAGTCTAGATTATTAAAATGGTCCACAAGTGCAGCTAGTCTAGTACTTACCTATGAGCACGCCGCTATAAGGAGATAAAGGGAGGACAATCACTATAGATCTGATACATTCTCCCACTTGGTGTTTCAGCCAAGTGAGAATAAAGGCACTAGCACAGACATGGGTATGTTTGGGCCAGAAACTAAAAAATCTGAAGTGGAGACTTTTGATGCCTCATTGTGTAACTCTGATAATCAGTGTTCCAAGCACCCACAACTCCTGGAAGAGACTCATCTCCTTCCAAATCAATGACCTGAAGAGCTATGCTGAGAGTCATTGTATCCTAGAGTCTATTTAACCAATGCTGCGTAGGCAGGGTTCATCGGTTGGTACTAAGCTAACTGCACTTGTGAGCCATCTTAAGCCTAGCCAGTTATCCCTTGTGAGACTCAAACCTTGCACCTTATGTTTGTAAGGCAAACACCTTAACCATTAGGCCAAACTTCCCACAAACGATGTTGGTTGGACTACAGTATTTTTTTTTTAAATAGTCATGACATTAAAGTGAATTAGTTGAAAATATTGCATGTTTAATATAATGATGTGATGAGAAATCATTGAGGGGTGTTATTATTAGGGGAACAGATAAACACTTTATTATATGAAACAAGAATACTCAGGAGCTTTTATGTGTTACATCTTTTTATATGGTTCCATACAAACTTAACATACAGAAATTACCAAACCAACTGGCTTCATAGTTTAGAAAGTTTGGAGATTTTAATACTGAAACTCTTGAACAAATTGAATCTGTTTTAACAAGTTTTTATGTTTTTGTTTATTTATTTTTTGTTTTGTTAAAACAACACCAAGTACTGGATCAATGAATTCATGAAAGTACTGCAACATGTACAAATAGATTTACACAATGCTGTTATTTCTTTGATTCAGCAGGCAGCCTTACATGGTGCTGGACAGTACTCCAACATAAAGACATGCAGCACTGCAAAGAACTGGCCCTGTGGCCATATTGAATGTTAATGAGTTGTTCTGGGGAAGAGGCATATCTTAATTAGCCATGTGCTCATTCATGGCTGAGCAATTTATGAAGTCACTTGGCCATGTAGATCAGTATTGCTATCCCAACCACATTACATTCAACTGTCAAGCAGGAAGGTGGTGAGGGGAACTACTAGAAACAAGGGCTTATTTATAAAGTGCCTTAATGGCATGGCAGCAAAACAGGTATGAAAGGGATATACTAAATGCCAGGGAAACATCTGTAAAGTGCCATACCAGCAACAATATTACTACAGAGACTGTCAGGTTGAAAGGATGCATTAGACCACCAGGGAAACATCTGTAAAATGTCATTCCAGTGACAATATTACTATGGAGACTGCCAAGGTGAAGTGATGCACTAGACCAAAGGAAAACATCTGTAAAGTGTCATACCAGCAACAATATTACTACGGAGGCTACCAGGGTGAAGGGATGCACTAGACTACCAGAGAAACATCTGTAAAGTGTCATAATAGTGACAATATTACTGTGGAGACTGCCAGGGTAAAGGATGCACCAGACCACCAGGACGTACTCTACTCTACTTGCCATGCTGGCACCAATATAACTATGGGGCCAGGGTAGTGGAGGGACTCACCATACACCAAGAAATGTTTTAAGTGACATGATGCCACTAAAGTTACTCCTGGAATCGGGGGTGAGGAAAGCACTAGACTACCAGAGAATACTCTGTAAAGTGGCTTAATGCATAGACATAGTAACAGGGATTGGAGGGTGGGTGTATACACTAGATGCCATGGCTGAACCTCTAATGTGCCATACTGGCACCAACATTGCAAAGAGGATGACAAGTGGGGGAACACTAGACCATGAGGACAAAGTACATACATGCTGTAATGCCATTAGAGTATTACGACGGGGGTACACAGGAGGCTAGATAGGGTAGGAAGAATTATAAGGGCTGTGGTGTGTGTGTGTGTGTGTGTGTGTGTGTGTGTGTGTGTGTGTGTGTGAGTGTGTGTGTGTGTGTGTGTGTGCGTGTGTGCGTGTGTGCTTGTGCGTGTGTGTGTGTGTGTCTGTGTGTGTGTGTCTGTGTGTGTTTATGCATATGTTTATGTTTGTGTACTTGTGTATATGCAACAGTGTGACTAGATGCCATGATCCTTTTGCCACTGTAGTAACCATGATTCAGGAAACATGCAAATTTTCTAACAGTGAGGTCTTAATTCATCGCTGCTAGCATGTTTCTGGTTCACAAATGACATGATAGAAGGGCCTTTCTATCATGAGCTGAATGGCTTGTGCTAGGATCGTTAATGAGTTTCCGAGATAGTATGTCTAACTACTAAAAATATGAACATTAGAAGTGCATTGCTATAGATAGAAGCAAGTTGAAAAAAAATTTCTCTTTAAGAGAATGAGGGGGGTATCAAGATCACTGTTTATTCCCTCTGTATACAAACAGGTGCGCTCCAGAGTCTAAAGTTAAATCTATTCTAAAGCAAAGCTTTAGTTCAGTCCCAATTCCCTTAGCTCGACTCATCTTTAAAGAGCTTGCTAGCAACATTTAGTTTCTGTATGCTGAAAAGCTCTAACATAGTGTATTGTCTTATTTACATTTCCTGGCCCCTGATTGTTTTTTTCTTTTTTATTTGGAATCCCTCCTGCTGGGGTTGCACTGGGCAAGTAGTACCCTTAGTTAGGAGACATTCATACTGGGTGATTTTAATTTAGACTGGTTTGCATGTGATACAGATCACCCCATCCATCACATAAACTTGCATGGTTTTACTCAAACTATTCAAGAACCTACCTGAATAGATAAAGCTAGTAAAAAAACAATCAACCTTGGCTTGGATATTACTAAATAACTCCTTTCACTCATTCCAATCAGGTTGCCTTCCTGATGGTCTGAGTGACCACCTACCCACATTTCTTATACGACAACACATATCCCCACCAAAACCTACTATATTTAAACACCTTAGAAAAAAACATAACTTTAATCTTGACAACTTCCTAGCTGACCTACAAAGGTGCAATTGGAATCCACTCAAACACCTTGACCTAGATGACACAGTGAACTACTTTAATAAATCCTTTTTCGATATATTAAATGCACATGCCCCTGTTAGAACCATCAGAGTAAAATCAAACTATGTTCCCTGTATAAGCAAAGACACTAGGGCCCTTCTGAAAACTAGAGATAAAGCCTGGGAACTATGGCATAAGACTAACACAGTAGGTTCTAAACAACAGTATCAAGAACTTACAAATAAGGCAAAAAAACAAATAAAACTGGATAAAATAAATTTCTGTCATAACATTCAAATAACACATAAAAAAACCCTAAAAAATTCTAGACAGCTGTAAACTCAATCCTTCATCCAGGAAAATCTACTACACCAATGCCAAACATCCACAACAATTCTGATAGCATAGCTACCATTTTTAACAAACATTTTACTGAATCTATAATTGCCCTTTCCAAATAGCAAACTCATACTCATGATACCCAACCAGCCAATGCTTCATTCTCTTTCTCCCCAGTTCCTACAGCCACTATTAAAAACTACTACAAAAACTAAAACCTACTACTTGCCATAGATAACTTACTCAGTGAATACCTCAAAATTGCAGCTGAATTTATATCCTTTTCAGTATCAATCATTATAAATAGATCCATTCACAAAAACATCAACTTTGGAAAAATCCCCATGTCATCCCACTTCATAAGGGGGGGGGGCTTCCACAGAATTGACAAGCTATCGGCCAATTGCTATTCTTTCACCTCTTTCTAAACTACTTGAAAGGTGTATTCATCTCCAGGTCATGAAATTCTTACTAACAAATAACCTTCTCGCAAGCACTCATTATGGGTTTTGCCTATCACATGGTACCACTGCAGCTCTCTTATCCTTCACTAATACCGTAAACCATCACAGGAATAACAACAACTGTGTATCTGCCATCTTTCTAGACCTATCAAAAGCCTTTGATATGGTCTCCCATTCCAAACTAATACATGTCCTAACTGAACTATCCTTTTCACCATCTGCCACAGCATGGTTTCATAACTATTTATCTGGCAGTCAACAATCTGTTCTATGGCAAGGTGATCTATTTCCACATCTTCCTTTATCCATTGGTGTCCCCCAAGGATCCATCTTAGGCCCTCTCCTTTTCTCCCTCTTTACTAATAATCTACACACAGCTACTCTACATGGTTCTGTAATACGGTATGCAAATGATTCAACACTTATCTGTGCTGCCACTTCTCTATCAATTCTTCATTCTCAAACACAGGAATCTTTCACTTCTATTGAAACCTGGTTAACTAATGCTCATCTAATCCTGAACCCAAACAAAACTAAATTATTACTCTTCCAACTTAACAAGACATCTATATCATGCCCAACATTTAACATAATAGCGAAATACAAGATTGTGATCTCCCCAACAACCCATACAAAGCTTCTTGAAGTGGAAATAGACAATACCCTAAAATTTGACTTGCATGTCTCCCTAACTATAAAAAATGTCTATAAGAAACTTGGAAGTCTATATAGGCACAAAAGATTTTTGACCACAATGGCCAAAATTACATTAGCACAAACCCATCTGCTGTCCACTCTACTATATGACTCTCCAATTTTAACTAATCTAAGGAAAACTGGCTTATCTAAGCTAGAACCATGTTATAATAAAATTGCTAAGTTTGCATCTGACTGCACATATAGAAAACATCATTGTACAGCTTTAACGATACTGGACTGGCCTGAGCTTCCCAACATTATTTTTTTACAAACAACTCTCTCTAACTTATAAAATTGTAACAAAACCAACTAGAACCCTGCACTACAAAATCTCATCCTTCCTTACAGTTCCAGCAGACCACTTTGCTCTAACAACAAGAAGTTACTCACTGTCTCCAAGGCCAACAACACTGCAGGATAATCTTTATTTTCCAACTATATATCTCGTATATGGAACTCCCTTCCTAACTCCATTCTCTCAATCTCATCCACTAACCACTTTAAGCCATCACTTAAAAAAGTCGCTATGTTCCTGTACTAACCCCTCATGAGTTCTCTGATACATCGCAGTATACCCAAAACATATCCAACTTATCCCCCGGTGTTTAATCCTTTGTTCCAACTGACCTGTCTTAACCTTGTATCTTGACATAAGTCGTACCTACAAACAGTACTAGCTATGTTCAAAGCCTAGGTTTTGTTGTCAAGATGTAAGAAATTTGTATGTTCTTATGTATACTACATTTGGTTTACTTTATACTTTTTTGATTATTGTAATGTGTCAATGAAAATTTACAGTTACTCATAGACCTTTTCTCCCCAGGCCTCTCTTGTAAAAGGACTTGTGGCCAGTCAGAATTTCCCGGTAAACAAATGTTAAATAAATAAATAATAAATAAAAATTATTTAAAAGATGGGATGAGGAGGGAGGATTGTTTCATTGCAAGGTTTACACACTTAGACATCAGCCTAATTTATGAAATTTTTAGTGAGGTAATTGATCACAAAGCCTTTGCAATGACATCCTTGTTAGGTTCACAAAATATGTACTTGTGTCTACAAATATCTTATAGAAGGAAGTAATCAAACAGATGAGTACCTAGATGACTTATCTACTAACAAATCAAACAGCATGGAACAGATGGGTTTTATGTCCCTTAATGTCAGGGGAATGTCTACACCATTTTGGATTTTATTAAGAGAAATAACCAAGTGTAACATGCTTACAGGAAAGGAAAACGATTAAAGCTAAAAGCAAAGATCAGGTAATAAGGCAAGGAAATGGATGGAGAACAGTCTGTGTAGTTCTGCCTAAGGCGGTATTACCCATTAGTTCACAGTTCTCTAGGATGGTCTAAAATTGACAAAATCACAGACACAACTGGTAGATGGGAAATTCCAATACTCAAAACCTATCCATATAATATTTTGATAGTCAATTTCTATTGTCATTCTACAGGTGAAGTGTTACATGTGCTGCAGTTTTACATGACAATTTTACCATATAAAACAAAGACAGATTTTTTATTATTGATGGGGATTTCAACATGGTGTTAGATAGTGAACATGATAGTTACCAGTAGACAGAGATATCCCACAACTTCCTGTGCAATTAAAGCTACAATAGAAGAGCTAGATCTTAAAGATGGTAAGCATTGCATCCATTTAAACAAGATTTTACTTTTACATCTCATAAATGTGAGTGCCAGTCATATAGATGTATGGTTTATCTCTAAAACATTACCATATGGTAAGATCATGTCCCTTAAATTGGTTGACAAGTATGCTTGTTCCCCTACCCGGAAATTAGATCTTATTTTTCTAAAGTCCCCAAAATATAAAGAAAACATAATGCAAAAAATTGAACAGTATTCAGCGAGCCACTTAGTATGATATTTCAGCTTGAAAACATTTTTAAGCTGTTAATAAAAAAAACTTTACCAAAAAATTATATTAAAAAACAGGGCTAGAGAGAAATTGAAGAAATAGAGTTGAGAGTTAATAAGCTAGAAACTGAGTACAAACGATCTGGCTCTAGAGATAAATTATTCCATATTAAAATTAACATCAAGAAAAGACTAATATGAAGCCTTCAGTATAAAGAAAGACAAAGACAAATGGCACCAATTTAAAAGTTTTCTTTTGGATTCAGTATATGATTTCACAAAAGCTTATTATACATAGAGAAATATCTGTTAACAACCTATCTGGAAAAAAATGTCCTGAAAACTAACCCAGTTCAAATAAACAAGATCTTAACACAGGAACACATTTTACTGGACAAACTAACTACTAATCTGGCCTATAATCATCAAAAGATAATATTGGGATTAAACTGAGAAAATGTTCAGCTAAGTATTCTATTAGGCAGGCAAATTTCTGATAAAAAAATATCACTCTCTGTATGTTAAGGATCTTACATCAGACAAGGCTCCCAGCTTGGATGGATTCACCTCTGACTGTTTTTAAGACTCCTAAAGATTACAGAAACATCCTGTCAAGTGTTTATTTTTTTCTTGAAGAGAGTGAAAAGGAATGGTGGGTTACCAGCTGATTCATTACCAGAAAAAGTTTTAATTTTCCCCAAACCAAATAAAATATGATTTGACTAAATAGCTGCTGACCTATTTCACAGTTTTACTAAGACTCTAGATAATAAAATCTCAATGTTCCCCTCAACAAAGGTTGTTGAAACTTATAGTGGGTAGTCCTGATCAGATCAAAAAATCGCTTTATGTACAAATAGGGTCTAGGCAGAACAACATATGTGGTGCAGCAGTAATGACAGACTTCAGAAAATCATTTGACTCAATTACGTTATTTGACAGCTTTTAAATTTTTAAATTCCCTGCAACTTTCACTTCCAAATGCATGTTGTTCTACAATAAGCCCATAGCCTTAATATCTTTGAATGAAATTATGCCCCCATCATACTGCTTGCAGACAGGAATGAGGCAAGGCTTCCTCCTATCTCTGCTAGTCTTTATATTATTTACCAAGGTATACATACAATTTCTAGACAACAAGTTTCAACATAACAGTATGACCATTTGAATATATGGAACTCTGACATCTACATGGTAGCTGACAGCTGTGTAGTCTGAATCATATAACTTTAGGATAATTATGAGAAAATTATAATATGTTTAAGCTACCTTGAGTAAATCACAGTGATGGAGATCAAAGAAAATAAAGCAATGTGATTTCCATTATCTAAAATTGCTAGGTAAACTTTGCGAGCTTAAGAGTCTGAGAGTCAAAGGAATAGAGCTAGAATAACTATCAAGCAATTTAAGCCTTCCAATATCATAGTAGCTAACTGTAGACCATTGTACTTGCAACTGAGTAGTGCAATTAGCTGCTGAAAGAAGTAATTTCCCCCATTCTTTACAGAAATACAAATTATAAACATGTGCATTTTTTTCCCAAAATGCTGTTCTTAATGTGCCATTCCCTTGATATGTATAGATTTAAAAACATAGATAATTTCAAACTTTAATCTCCAACTTTCTCTGGGATGGGCCTCATCCCAGAGGGAGTAGACAGAATTAACTGCATGAGTAAGACAAAGTGGAGTGGGACTAGCCAAACAGGCTGTAGTAAAATACCAGTACATATACTCCATAATAGATTAAAGACCCCTTTCATTATATATGGAGTCAGATATTATAAGGTCTACAAATGAAGGAAGGAAACCTCCTTACAGCTAACAAGGTCCCAAGGGACTGGGATTCCTGTGTTGAACATAAGGTATTTCACTGGGATAAACATATAAGGCATATTATGATATGGATCTGTGACTCTATAGAATATAAAATTGATGGAGAAATGATAAATTGACTTAGTTGGATTAAAACTGAGTCTCTTTTCCCTATTGACTTATGTGTACTATAAGACAATACAACTAAAGTTTATAACGTGGTAAAATCTGGATTTAATAATTATACATTGTTATGACAGCAATTCCTTCAACTGCAGGATACTCTTAATAAACTTAATATGCACAAGCATGTTACAAGGGATAGGTAATCAAAAAGAGGATCAATATGGACAGATATATGGGTAATCTGAGAATAACAGCTTCTATAAAGGTTTATATGTGGAACCTTCCAAAGTCACTGACATGGTTCTGAAGAGATGGAATCATGTTTTATAAAACAGAGTTGATACACAGGCATGGACTAAGATTATATACTCCAATTCATATCCAGATCATACTCCAATCCGGCCTTATTCAGTATGCCGATGATTCCACTATGATCTGTTCCTCCTCTTCTATTACAATGCTCAATAATCTAACACAAGCCACATTCTCCTCTACCGGACAGTGGATGCTAGACAATCATCTTGCCCTGAATACATCCAAAGCCAAACTTATGCTATTCAACACCTCTAAAACCTCTTCCCTAGACAAACAATCCTTTTACATTAACAGCAAAAATAATACCCCCCCCCCCTAGAACTAGTCTCTGAAGCAAAACTGCTAGGAGTTATTATTGACGACCAACTAAAATTTGACAAGCATATACAAGCAAACATCAAAAAAAAAAAAACATAAAAAAACTAGGTATGCTCTACCATCATAGTCGCCTTATCTCTCCCACCAGCAGGATTATACTAGCCAATACAATTCTCATCCCACCCCTTTTATACGGTGTTCCCATCCTAACTAGCCTTCATTATTCCCTTACTACAAAACTCTCATCCTGTTATAACAAGATATCAAAATGTGTGGTGGTCATAGAGCCTCCCCCCACTACTGTAATTCCCTTCACTAACTAAGTTGGCCGGAGCTACCTAACCTCCTCACCTATACCCAGCTCATCCAAGCACACAAACTCATTCACAACCCATCTCTCTGCCCCTCCCTAGCAAACACCTTTGAAATGCACAAACCAGATAGATCACTAAGATCTAATTGCCAAAACCTAATTAAATTGCATAAACCTTCATGTCCAGCTGGGAATCGTCTGATGTCCTTCTCTCTAGCACACCTCTGGAACTCCCTCCCTCCCCCTATCCACACCATCAATAGTCTTTCCTTATTCAAAACCTCACTGCACTCTTACCTTATTTATGAATGGAAATGTTCTCGCTCTCATCCAACCTAATATCATACTATTCTGATCTCTTAATTCTTCCTAACTCATTTCTTGCCAATCACTACCTACTATAGTACTTCATCCTCTGTAATGTTATTTACCTACAACTGAGAGATCACCCACCACAATCTCAAAAAAAAAATGTATATCTTTTTCTTTTAGGCATTGTGTAACATTTACTTGAACAATGGATATGTGTATGCATGATAAGTATTTGTACTTGGCTGTACTATGTACTACTATGGATTTTATACTTCCTTCCTATGTATTTGTATTTTTTTCTGGAGCTTTTCTCCCCAGGGGAGGAGAAAAGCTCCTTGTAACTCAATGGACTATCCTGGAAAACAAACTGCAAATAAATAAATTCTCCCCTCAGCATCCCCAATATATATATCAGTTTAGAAGTGTTTAAATTAGTTCACTACTGACAACACTCCCCTAAGAAACTCTTCACAAGAGGGTGGTCTAAGGCCAATAGGTGTTGGCATTGCAATTATCCCAATGCAGGTTGCTTCTGTATGATTTGGCAATGTCCTGTGATAAAACACAAATGGATAGACATTTTAGAAGCCCTTAATTGTGTAAATAAACAACACCTTCCAGAACAGGCAACTCTGATTTATGACTGTTGGGGGAATGATTACCAAGTTCTTTGATGTGAAGAACATCTTGAATAAAGGGATCAATTTAATGTCTGGCATTTGTATGATTTATTATTATTTATTTGTTGACATTTGTCAGCCTGGATAGTCTGACTAGGTTACATAACCCATTTTCAGCAGAGGCCCTTGGGGAAAAAATCTCTACAACTTGATATAAAGACTAAAATAAACATACAATCATTTACGTTAATGCCCTGTGAGATGCATGATATACAGCAAGAAATTACAATTATAAAATTTACAAGATCATAATAAGATTTTTGAAACATTATTCAATGAAATATAGGACTATATAGGGACTAACCAAGATTTTAAAAGACACTGTAAAACTTTACAAGACTCAATAATACTATAAAGATTATACAGAACTGTGAAAGACTCTAAAATGACTATCCTAGACTGTACAAGAATATACAAGGTTATACAAGAGTTCAAGACTGTAGAAAATTCTACTAGACTCAGTGAAACTCATCAAGACTCTGCAAGACTCGAACAAATAAAGCATGCTGTGCTTAGCGAAATTCCAAGTGCTGTGACAAAGACGATTGTGAGATTGGCGATACATGTATTTGGAAGCTATGCTGAAATATAATGGGAATAATCAAGATGATTATTCTTCTGGTCAAGTACAGGGGCATATATGGGATTTAAGAAGGTAGTTTTTTCAGTGTGATCTTAAAACTCTTTAGTCAGTCTAAGGTTCTGATACTAACTGGTAAGGTGTTCCATAGTTTTGTTTGCATAGAAGTAAAGACAGTAGCCTGCCCTTATCTTTGATCAGTGTATAGTTAGAAGTTGTTTGTTTTTGGAACAGAGGGTTCTGGTAGGGATATAGGAGTGCAGCGCTGATTTTAAGACAGGATAGCTGTCAGGTTTATATATCATTTTGTGTGTACAGATAGTTGCAGGAAGTCAAGATGGTGAGGAAAATAGAGCCAGCTTAGTTATTTTAGGGCGTGGCAGTGGTGTATGTGATAGGGTGTGCCCAAGGCGAATTTGGATATCTGTAATAAAAACACTGGAGTTTATTTGTCAAAGTTTTATGTAAATTAATGAAAATGGGGGCCCCATATAGTAGAAAATTGAGCAAATAAGTATTGGCTAGTGTTTTTTTTTTTTTTTTTGTTGAGCTATCCATGAAATCTTTATGTCTGTACAAAGTTCCTAGTTTGTAGTGAGTGTTTTTAATGGCATTGAGAATGTGTTGTTCAAATGTGAATTTGTGATCTATGGTAATGCCTAGTATTTTTGCTTCAGTGACCATTTTAATTTCAGTATTATTCTGTGAGTATATTTTAAAATCAAATGTGGAAGACTGTTGTGTGAAAAGCATCAGTTTTGTCTTGTTTGGGTTAAGGAGTAGCTGTGCTTCATTGAGCCAAGATTCCACAGAGCCAAAGGAATTCTAGGTTATTTGCTGGAGGTGCTTGATGCTGTTTGAGGATGAAATAATGATGGAATTGTCAGGGTATTGTATAATATGGCTTTGAGGAGAGACGGTGTATAAGTTGTCAATTAAGATGTTAAAGAGCAACAGTCCTAGAATGGACCCTTGTGGCACTCCACTGTTATTGAGCTGGTACTGAGGCAGATTATTTTGCCATTTTACACACTGGCGTCAGTTAGTGAAGTAACTAGTGAACCACTGTTGGGAGGCTTGTGAAAGACCCATGGCAGAAGGTGACAGTATGAGTTTATTGTGTGATACTGTATCAAACACTTTTGATAAATCTAGTAAGATAACAAAGATTAGATGGCCGGAGTCTAAGGCTTTATTGATAGTATTCATAAAAGAGATCTGGGCTGTGGTTGTGCTATGTGAAGGTCAAAAAACATGTTGGGTTGGTGTAAGAAGGCTATTATTGATTACATGGCATAATAGCTGTTTATATACACATTTTTCGGGTCTATATTCGATGCTCGAAGTTACTGAACTTTGAATACGATATGATCGACAATAGTCCAGTAACATCGAACACCTAATAAAAATATAACAAAAAGTAAAAAAAATAGAACTACTTGCTTTAATCAGGGGGACAAGCCCTTCAGCACCCTCAACATGAGGGCTGCGCTCCCCACACCCCCACTACTTAAATATTCCAACTCTGAGACCACACTACATTGAAGTAAACAGAAATTGCCCCTTACGAAGATTTCCATTTACCTCTTCGATGTTCTGCGGTTTTGCTGTTTCCGTGTCGACAATGTCAGATTCGACATTGTGAACGTTGGCAATTCTAATATAGACCCCATTTTTCTAGCAGCTTTGAATTGGGGGGGCTATAGAGATGGATCAATAATTTATTATTCATTGGATTTACCACCTTTATGCAAGGAGGTGATGATGGATTTTTTCCAGAGGTTTGGGACTAGGGATTCCTTGATGGAGCTATTAATAAGGATGCTGACAGGATATGCTATAGCTTCAGCAGTAAGTTTTAAGTGTTCTGAGGGAAGATTGTCACTGGAAAGGGAACAAGGTTTTAGACTAAGAAGAAGTTGTAGATATTGGTTGTATAGAAAAAGGAGGAGATGAGGTGGTTGAAGTTAAGGTATGAAGATGATGGAGGGAGGAGATTGTGCTATTTATATTGGGTGTTTGAGGAGTGAATGCAGTTCTATTATCTGTGTAGCTGGGTTAGCATTTAAAGTACGTTTTGTTACAAGGTCAAGTATGGTTTTGATAAAATGCTTATTGAAAAGGCCAGCTATTTGAGAAGATGCCTTGTCTGTGGAAGGAGATGGATTTTGTGTGGACCTTGGAGTATGTAGTGATGAGATTGTTTTCCAGAACATTCTGAGGTTATTTTTGTGGCTGGGCAATTGTTGGGAGAAGTATTATTGTATCTGCAATTACTATTTTTTTAGCTTTATTATGTAGTTGTTTGTATACTAGAAAGTTTGTTTCATTTCTATTTCTATGCCAGTCTTTCCAGGCTTTATCTCTGGTAGGTAGTACTTGTTTTGTTGATTTTGTTAGCCATGAAGCATGATTATTTCTTATTCTTTTTGTGCATGGGCGGGATTAAGTTATTGAAGGTGTCTAGGAATATTTTATTGAAATGATCAAGGACATTTTCTAGAGGTAGTGTCTTTTTTAATTTCTTCAAATCTTTTGGGTTTCTAATACTATGATGGGAATGGACCCCTTTCCTAAGTTAAAGTATGATTAAAGTTCATGAAATCAGTATTGTTTCAATCTTTGATGTCAGCCAAAAGTGTTCTTCACAGCACTTGCAATGTGCCCAGTAATGACTCCTTCTGCAATTCATATGGGGTTACATGGATTGGTAACATATCGAAATACGATTGTAGATTCTTTTTTATAAGACCTGTTGCTCCAAATACTATTGGAACTGTCTGGTTATCTTTCTTCCATATTTCTCTCATTTCTGCCTGCAGATCCTGATATTTTATGACTTTGTGCCTTTCTGTATACAAGACACTGTAGTCACTTGCAGCAATTTCAATGATCAATGCTACTTTTGTCTTCTTTACTTGGACCAGTATATCTGGTTTTCTAGCGTCTATCTTTTGAACTGTTGGTAATGGGTGATCCCAAGTGATATAAACTTCATCATTTTCAGTGATGCTTTGTGGCTCATGTTTCCATCGTTTTTCAGCCACCTCAGTATCATAATGTTTGCACAATCCCCAGTGCAACAGTCTTGCCACATTATTGTGCCTTTCAGTAGACAGTCCTTCTGCCATTAGTATGTCACAACCAGCAACGAGGTGTGTGGCTGTTTCCCATTTGGTTTTACAAAACCTACATTTCACTTTTCCTCCCACATGTTCAATGGACTTTGTAAACCAGCGTGTGCATAGCCTACTATGTTGGGCTGCCAATATTAACCTTTCATCTCTTGGTTTGAATTCGCCTCTCCTTAACCATTTCTGCATTTGTTCCTGATCAACATGAGGGTCTTCCAGAAGTTTTCTATACTTGCAGCTATATTTATGATTTTTCCACATTTCTTGCCTTCTCATCTGGCCCTTTACCTTATATTCTTTCTTTTGTTTTTTGGCACATTCAGTTGCTGCCTGATATTTATCTACTTCTGGTTTGATTTCCATTCCTGCTTAATGCCAGTATGCTTCTGCTAAATTAAGCAGGGACGTCATCTTAGATTTATTCTCCTCATGTTTGAAAACTTTCACTACTTTTGGGTATTGTGAGGTCAGCAGATAAGTGCGGAGCCCCACAATTGCAGATCTATACATATAATCAATTTCAAGGAGACCCATCTCTCCTCTGGAATGGGGAATATATGATCTTATTATACACTGATTTTTATAAATCATTTGGTGAGCATGAAGTATCCTTGTTGTTTTCTTATCTAATCTATCCAGCACATTTTGGGGTCAATCACTCCAAAACTGTAAGTTGGTTTATAACTTGTATTTTGTTCCTATATACCAGTGCTGTTTTCAGAATTAATTTAAGTCTTCTGAACTACTCCTTACTATGTCTTATTCACATTTGTTCATGTTTTATTGTTGATCCTTCATCAATTCCCAGATATTTATACACTCTCTCTTGTTCAAGTTCTTTTATAGCACATTCTTGTCCCAAACTAATGTTTTCTTGGTGCTGCAGTTTTCCTGCTTTAAAGGTTGCTTTTTTGCATTTATCAAGACCAAATGGCATTCTTATATCATCTGAAAGGGTTTTGACAACTTGCAGTTGTGCTTTCAGTTCCTCATCTGGTGAGCTATACAGTTTCAAATCATTGACAAAGACAAGATGAGAAATATTTACACTTTGTTGGTTTTTAGGAGCCAAATTGTAGCCATGCCCTAAGCTGCTAAGTAGACAGCTTAATGGATTAAGGGCAAGGTAGAATCACAACAGTGACAAGAGAGTCACCCTGGGATATCCCCCTTTGGATTTTTATCCATGGGATAATAATCTGTCCTTTATCATGGCTTAATTGCAAAATGTTCTGCCACTGTTTCATGGTCACTGTAATGTAGTCGATCAGTGTAGGGTGTATGATATACATTTTTAAGCACTCTTTTATCCATGAATGTGGGATACTATCAAATGATTTTTTATAGTCAGTCCATGTCATACTTAAATTCTTCCCCTTTTTACAGTTCTCTAGTATGACTTTATTTAACAACAAATAATCATTTGTTCAACGTGACTTTCTTTTATTGCTGTTTTGTTCTACTGCTAAAATTGAGTTTTCTTCTAAATGACTATAAACTCTGTCGGCATCAATTCCTGTGTATAGTTTATACGTCGTCAGAAGGCTAGTTATTGGTCTATAATTTTTAGGGTAGCTTGCAGGTTCATTCTTAAGAAGGAGCATTGTTTTGTCTGTTGTTAGCCAGGTTGGTGTCGGTTTGGGGTGCGCATATAAATAGTTCTTACTCTTGGCTAAATCCTCGTGCAAAGATGTTAATACTTTTAACCAAAAGTTAGGTAATGCATCTGGGCCTGGGGTTTTCCAATTAGAGGCTTTTCTTAACTTTGTCTCAATCTCTCTGGTTGTTACTTCATCCCATTTCATATCCTGCACCTTTAAACTTCTTATTCTTTCTTTTACTTCTCTCTATTTAGCATCTTTGTTGTGTTCCACAGGATCTACATGGATACTTCTCCAAAATGTATCTACTTCCTCTTTTTTTTGGCGGTCTTTCAATTCATAGGTTCGTAGGTTGGTACTAGGCAATCAGCCCTAGGGCCTATACAAGCCTAGCCATAACAATTCCCTGGCTATTTCTTCCCACATTATTTACTTTCCTGGACTCCTGTCTAGCAGGGCGACTGACGTGAGCCCTGGGGTGAATTTCCTTTCTCCCATCCAATCGTCAAGGTTCCTCTTGAAAAGGTCCAAAGAGGCACTCTGCTTGACATGTATGGGCAATCTATTCCAGAGTCTGGGGAGTCTCTGGGTCAGGAACCTATCCCTCCAGCATGTTTTGTTTATTGTGATGACAAGGTTTAGATCCCTGGAGTGTGTAGCTCTGAGGGATTGGGATTTCTTTAAGTGTAGCATGTCCAACAGCTCTGGGTTTGACATGGCCTTGTATGTTAAGCAGAGATCGCCTCTGAGTAGACGATATGCGGCAGAGTATAGCTGGAGTTTTTTAAGGTGGTCAGCGTAGGGCATCTGCTTTAGGCCTGTGATTCTTTTAGTGAGGTATTTCTGAGGCCTTTCCAGTTGTTGCAGATGTCTTAAGAGGTGCATACCAAATGGGGTGTTGTATTCTATAATGGGTCTAATGAGGGATGAGTACAGTGGGACAATAATCTCCTTTTTTCTGGATGAAAAGCCCTTCGTGATGAGGTGTGCCACATAGAAGGATTTTCTGACTGTTGTGGCGATGTGGTTATCGAAGGTGAGACCACTGTCCACCTGTGTCCCTAAGTCTCTTATCACACTTTCTGTGTTTAGTGTACTGCCACCTATATGGTAATTCATGAATACATGTTTTTTCCCAAAGGGGATAACAATACATTTCTTGGCATTGAGCTTGAGCCCATGGCTCTGGCACCAAGCATCTGTTTCTGTAAGGCCCTTTTGTAGAGTATCCACATCATTTGGGGATTCAATAATGGCTCCCAGTTTGCAGTCATCTGCAAACTTTGTTAGCCAGAGTCCCTTAGTGTTGACCTGTACTTCAGAGAAGTAGATGCCAAACAACAGCGGCCCCAGGACTGAACCCTGAGGTACTCCACTTGTCACTTGTCTAGAGCTGGATTTGGAGTCGGCTACTTTTACAGTGTGGGTTCTATCAGTAAGCCATTTAGCAACCCATTGGGTGACATAGGGATTAATGCCCAACTTAGTACGTTTATCTATGATTCCAGAGTGGGGGATGGTGTCAAAGGCCTTGGCAAGGTCTAGATAGGCTGTGTGGACCACCTTACCCTTGTCCATGGCTCTGGAGACTGATTCAAAGAAGTCAATCAGGTTCAGGAGACAAGATCGGCCCTTCACAAACCCAAACTGGGTGGGGTCCAGTGTTTGAAGGTTGCCAATGTCTTTGTTTATAAGTTCCATGATAATATGCTCCATGGCCTTGCAGATAAGGCTTGTCAGACTGATGGGATGGTAGTTTCCGGGATCCAAGGTGGATCCTCCCTTGTGGATTGGGATAACTGTAGCTCTGCGCCACTCAGTGGGCACGAAACCTGAGGTGAGGCTATGATTAAACATGACACTTAGGTGAGGTGCCAGTTCATATTGTAGTTCATGTAGTACACAGCCCGGGACATCATCTTGTCCCATGGATGCTGTATTCTTTGCTTTAGAGAGTGCGTTTTGTACCTGTGTGGCCGTTATTACTGGAATTTGGCAATCTTCCGGTATTGAGATGGGCCATTTAGGGGGTGAGAGGGGGTGAAGTTGGCACTGAATCGATCTGCCAGGATATTGGCAATATCCTTCAGATCAGTATATTTAATGCCATTCTGTTTTAGCTCAGAGCAGATCTGAGCATTGCCATTTAGATTCTTGACATAGTTATAGAATGCTTTGTGGTTGTCTTTGGAATCTTTGGCAATTTTATTTTCGTAACTAGCTTTGGAGGATTTTATGAGGCATCTCAGTTTCTTACTGAGGCTAGTAAGGGAGTTTTTTGCATCCTGGGATTTTCCTCTTTTCTGCAAAAGTTTCTTCCTTTTGTTGTAAAGTTTGTTTATGGCAGGGGACCACCAGATTGGCTTCCTTTTTTTGGATGAGAGCGTTTTGGTTCTATTTGGTATGGCACGATTCATGCATGAGTGGATGTGCTCGTACAGTGCCTTAGTGTAGGATTCAGCAGTTGAACTTTCAGTTCCCGTCTGCATGGGTGTCATGAAGTTTGTCAATTCTGACTTGAGTAGCATGAAGTTGGCTTTGGAGAAGTTTTTTATGGTGGTTTCTTTACTGGTTGGTGGGGGTGGGATGTGGATGTTAAGGGTGATTAGCTTATGGTCAGACCTGACTAACGAGGGGGTGACCATAGGTATGGAGCATTTATTTCCCATGTTGGTAATGACCAGGTCTAGAATATTGGAGCCCCTGGTGGGACTATGGATTAGTTGATCCAGGGCGTTGGAATTTATGAATTCCAAGAACCGTTGCGCAAAGGTGTTAGGACATGAGTAGTTTTCCCAGTTAATGGCAGGGTAGTTAAAATTACCCAGTATTAGGGTGTTTGGTTCTATCTTAATATTTTCCAGTATGTTTAGAAAGGTGTAGTGAGAATCTTGGGGTATGGTGGGGGATCTGTAGCAAGCTACAATTTGGATTGCAGTCTTACCTAGTGTTAGTTGCACTTGGAGAATTTCAGACACATTGTGTTTGCCAACTAGCCTGGTGGTGTGAATATCCTTGGTGAATATTGACATTCCTTTTACCTTACTTCCCAGTTCTCTATAAAACTTTTTTTGGGTCATCAATAAATTGCTTATTTTGTACTTTTCCTTTATATTTATCTGTATATCTTCTACTTTTTTCCACTTGTACTGAAATTTTTAGTTTGTTGTTTGAGATAGTGCATGATAGATCCTGGTCTGTTCTAATACTGTGCATTGCTTTAATCACATCTATCTCTCTTAGTATTTTTGTTGATCTATTCCCTCTTCTATAGTCTTCTAAGAGTGACACTTCTTATCATAACAGCGTTATAGTTTTCTCTATTCAATACTTCCATGATGGTATTCAATTTCTCCCTTTCCTTTCCCTCACTTCCCTGTGTTCTTGTGGTAGAACTTTATCAGTTCTTAATTTAGCAGCACAGTAATATATCCTGTTTACTTCTGTTATATCACATGGAGCTCTATGGACAGCTGTAATTACTGCATTCATTTGTTTTATCAGACTTCTGATTTTTAGGGTTTTATTGACTTTCTGCAGTCTATTTCGCCCATTGATCTTGATATAGCTGTCCATGTCTATTAAATCAAGCAACTCATTTCTGTCTTTTTTGATTTCTCCAAGTCTTTTGGGTCTCTAATACCATGATGGGAATGGACCCCATTCCTAAGTCAGAGTACGATTAAAGTTCAGGAAATTAGTATTATTTCACTCTTTGATGTTAGCCAAAAGTGCTCTTAGCAGTGCCCACAACGTGCCCAGCAATGATGCCTTCTGCAGTTCATACGGTGTTACATGAATTGGCAACATATCTAAATATGATTTAAATTCTTTTTAATAAGACCAGTTGCTCCTACTACTATTGGAACTGTCTTTAGTGTGAACCAGTAGATGTTTTTTAAGATATCATTAAACAGCTGTTGGTTAAATTTTGATAGGTTTATGGAAGATTTGTAAGTGTGGAGTTTTGATACTTGAAGGGGGGTCCTATATGTATAGGTGAGTAAGTGGTCATTTAAGGTGTTTAGTAACATGCAGAAGCTTGTGTGTTTTTGATCAAACAATGGAAAGCAATACCAGATCAATGTAATTATAATTGTTTGAAGTTTATAAATAGATACTCAAATAAGTCACCCCAAAAGTTAATAGAAGCAAATGGAATTCCTTGTGGGTAATTTCTTTACAAATTTTAGATACTGACAATACGCTGGTATTGACAGATTACACTAATTTTCATTGCTTGATAAAGCAATGATGGGTTATGCAAGGTTTTGTTGCTAGATAATCAACCAAAGGTGACATAGAGAAAATGGTTAGTATAAGCAACAAAAAAGACCCAAGTAAAGCTAGTCTTCACTCTGTAATATCTTTATCCTCTTGTAATAGAGGTGATATGATATATGCAAATGACCACTTAAGGACATGACTGTATTTCAGCTACACGGCTTCTGACTACTCATGAATTTTTTACATTTACTTTTTGAAGTCTTTATTGATGCATTCAGGCCAATAATGTCAAACCCCACTACTTGTAGACATTCCATGTTCTGCCCTTTTTCTAAGCTCATCAATACAGCATAAGTCGATTATTTGGCCATACTTTAGAAACACAGGGCTTAAAAAAAAGCCCGGTATCCACAACATGAAGGTTACTTCAAATATTCCAAACAACATCCATACCAAAGGGTAAAAAGTCACACAGTTAAATCATTTAGTAAAAACTGCATCAAAGATCCAGCAAAATTAAAGTCTTCACTGTGTAAAAACGTACATCTTCTGTAGTGGAGGCCCAAGGGATAGATGCAAATGACACCTTAAGGCCATAGCAGTGCTTCAGCTGCATGTCTTCCAAATGCCAGTGGTTTTTTGCTTTCATCTTTTTCTGTCTTTACTGGTATATTAAGGCCAATAAAGCCTAGATGCACCACATTTACAGTATTGCTTATCAAGCCTGAGATACTGTAAAGTACATTGATATCTTGATTTGGAAAGGTTGATGTATAATAATTTTTTCATGGGATATTGAATTTGAGTTTTAAGTTAATGAATACGATTGCAGTTACACTGTAGTTGCTGTTTGATGTTTCTGTTTTCTTGTTTTACCCAGCTATATTTCCTGTTATATGAGCTGCAAAATTAGAATTATGATCTAAATTACAAAGTACAGTATCAATAATGTTATAATAAAGTATATTAGTTTTAAAAGTTAAATAAATACATTAATTGTGCAGCATGGTGACTCAGTGATTAAGTGACTTTCTCACACCACCAAGAGTCATGGTTCAGTTCTTACACATAGACAAAAGCAGTATTCAGAAATCCTTATGTATTCCAAAAGATCACCTTGCACAACATCATGAAGTATGCTATGGAAACACAATTTACAAACTATTACTGCTCAGTTGCAGAACAACTCACACAATATTAAAAAACTAATCACTATGAGCTCTAGATAAACTAAATATAATGTCCAATGCCATGCAATACAAAGATGCTTTACTAAATCCCTATGTATCAAATAGTCAAGTTTTTCATAAGTGAGGGCCAACAGAGACAAAAATGAACACTTCAGGTGTTGCCAAAAAGTACAAATGACACAAATTAGGAGTATATATCCTTTATAGTGATATTAATTTTGTTGACTAGACAATTCATCAAAATGTAAAGGTACAGCTAAAGGATTTTGGAGGCGGGCTGTTCCCCTCCCTCTTCCCATATAGAGAATTTTATTCATACGACCTCTGCTTTAAATATATAGTAGGATTGCCTCACTTTAAAGAATGCGAACAGTTTTGATGATTTGTTCTGTTTGAGGAAACTGTGCAAGTTTCACTCAAGAAATGTCAGTACAAAAAATTACCTAGGGACCGTACTCCTCTCTCATCACAAAAGAAAAGTTGTTGAAAGTGCTTTCTAAAACTAACAAAAATATATCTTCAGTGGACTGCTGTAACATTCCAGACTGCCTGCTAAACATCACTGAACATATTCTGGTGACACACTCCTGCAACTATTCAGTATGAGCATATCTACTGACTTTTCCCCTGACATTCCATGCGCAGCAGTTGCAATGCCTCTTCACAATGTCGACTCAGACACAGACCCCAAGAATTGTAGGTCTATAAGCCTAACAAGCATAATCTGCAAGGTCAAAGAATGAGTCATAACAGACCTAATAAGATACAATAATGCATAAATCTTGAACCCCCCAGCAGTTTGGCTTTGTTAAGGGTAGAATCCATCTATTGAGTCTGATAATTTTTTTGAGAAGTTAACACAAGCTGTGCATGGTGGTCACACTCTCCAGAGAGCATACTTTGTCCTTCCCAAGACATTTGATATTTTACCACATGCCAATATTATCAACATGCTAATTCCATTCCATACTGATCCCTATGTTTTTAGAAGAACAACTAATTGACTGTACAGAACCCACATTGTGAAGGTGACAGGCATGTCCTTAGAGATCAGGGAAGTAACCAGAGTGGATCCATGAGGTTCCATGCTTGACCTCTGCAATTTGGCATATACTTTTCTGTTCTCCAAATTAAAAACAAGTAACTCTGGCTAACTAAGTTTGCCAATGATTATATACTGTGTGTTTTACTTAAAGCCAATTCTGATCTGTGGAAGCTACAAAGGTAACTTGCAAATGTTGATAGCTGGGGTGCTGAAAACAGGCTAAAACAAAATGCTATTGTTGCATTTGACAAACAAACAAACAAACCCTGCACTCATCTTATAGTATAGAAAAAAGAAAATCTTACTCCAAAATGAAGATTTTGTTGGAGGTCTTGGGAAGTGGGTAGACAACTCCCTCTCCTTTGATCATTATGTTACAAAAGTAGCCAGGATATCCATCAGTCTAGCACAAGTGATCATAAGGTGTATTTCCTCTATATATTCTGCATTGATCATAAAACCTAATCCCCCCTTTGGATTGTATCTTACTAACATATCAAGCAGTTGCAGAGACCCCCAAGGTTCCTGTGGAAAAAAAAAAATAACGGAGATAAAGGACCAAGTCTAGCAAGAGTAATTTGAGTCATTGTCCATGTATTCAGTGTGCTATAGGTTCAGAGGTTCAAAGGTTAGTACTAAGCTAGCCATTCTTGTGGGCTATTTTAAGCCTAGCTAATTGCACTTTCAAAGGTGAGAATCAAACACTGTACTTTGAAGTAAACACCATAAACCTTACAACAATCCCCAACGCCTATTTCTTAGATGAACTCTGTGCCTTGCCCTCTGGACCAGTAGGGATCCAGCAGTGCAAGACCTCCTATTCCTCCACAGACTGAACAGTCCACCAAAGACTACAACCAGAGATCTGAACCTGCTTCAGCAAATGAACAGATGATGGACAAGAGACAGATTTGTCATACAATGACAATCATCTCTCTGGAGTAAAATTCCCGTCCTCATAATCAAGCAATATGACACACTATCTTCCTTTAAGAAAGAATAAGACAGTTGAATGAGTATTCAGAAATTAACTCCTGGTAAGACTGGTCTATCACTCCTTGAAAAATGAGGTAATGTCTAAGGATGGATACTGGCAAGGTGTAAGTGACCACATGGCAAAGTTGCCTTATACATTCTATGATTTTTTTATTCTAATAGGTAGAGGTAGTGAATGCTAGAGACATAAGACAGGAATATAAGGAGTCACCTGCTGAGCAATGTGACTTCACAATTTATAAGAGACTCATCAGATGAATGAAGTGTTCTGCTTAGGAAGTAACATTTAGAGCATATTGTTTAATATGAGGCATAACTCTGGCTTGTGGCTTAGTTTATATGTGGTAATTGAGACAGAGCTAAAATAAAAGTTAGTTCATGTCAAAGTGGCCTAAGTGCCAGGTAGTGATGGTGTTTATAAGGCAAGTTGAAGTGAATTTAGCATTTCTTTTATAAAATAACTCGAGAAGGTAGGCTTTTGAGGATCGAATGTTAATTAGTATATGAGCAGCACAGAGGAAAGTTGGAAGTATGAAATGTCTTTTTTGGATGTATTCTTTGTAAAAAATGATGATGGTACTTATTGACTTCTTTTTTTAGAAATGAATTTATTTTTACTTCTTTTCTGGATGCTACTAGTTGTCATCCCCCCACATATAATTAAGAACATTCACAAATCACAGTTTTTAAGGGTTAGGAGGATGTGTTCCTCTAGGGATAATTTAGAACAACAAGTGTCAAACTTACTTCAAAGATTTCATGCCACAAGATATAAGTTTTGTAATATACAAACACTTATAATGTTACGGGGTCTATTGACAGATTAGAATTATTAAAATATGGTACAAAAAAAGGAGGTAGACAATGCTTTATATTTGGTGACCAGTTTTGGCAGTAATTCTTCAGCCTTTCAAAGTTTGATAGATAAATATTGGGATATCCTTTTATCTGAAAATAAGTTGGCAGTATTGATGCCATTGTGGTGTTTCTTTTCTTACAAATGGGGTAAAACAATAAGTAATCATTTAAATCATTATAAAAAAGTTGTCAAGCTGAGGGGCAACAAACTATGAAAGGGACACAGTTGGTAGTATGTTATCCTTGTGGACATTGTTGTTCTACCTGTAAAATAGTTATGAAAACCAAGCATTTTTAGTCTTTTAACACTGCTCAGGTTTTTGATATTAGTTGATATAATACTTGTGCTTCTGAATGGTTGATTTATCTGGCTATTTATAGTTAAGCCTTCTTTATGGGAAATACATCTCAACAATTTAAGACTCAATTTCTTGAACATTTGAGTGATATTAAAAATTGTTGTTCTAACGCTTTGCACATTCATACTATAAAACATTCTGCTGCTACTCTTATGTTCATAGTTATAGACATGATATATCACAGTCTTAATAAATTGGGTTGGCATGATATTTAAAAAAATAAGGAAGGTAATTGGATAGTCCAGTTGAGTGCTCTATTTTCTCATGGATTAAATTATGTTTTGTGATTAGTTCTTTAAGTAATTGGGGAGGGTTTTGTTAGTTATTTATCTATTTATTTATGCACTTGTCGAATGTGTATACTATACTGATGTTGCACAGAAGAAGGCTTTTTTGCTGAAACCAGTTTGCTTCACATTACATTTTGGTTCACTGACACACAGAGTGCTGGCCTTTCTTGTATTCTGCAATGTCATATAGAGCCAAAAATTCCTTACTGCATCCAGTAGAGTCACCCTTGTCTCTATATAACAATCCCCTCTTCTCTATTATATGGTTCTCACCGCTTGACTAACCTTCAGCCACCCTAAAATCTAAACTAGAACAGTATTACAACAAGTTAGCTAGACTTTCAGTTAATAAAATTCACAGAACACAGCACTGTTCTGCACTAAATACTCTAAATTGCTGGAAATATCCCATCAGCTAAATTATGCTTAACTTCCTCTTAACATACAAAATTATATTTAATCCCAGTTCATGCCCAGCAGTAAGTACAATTCTCCATCACTATCTGCCAAATCATCATCTTTGAACGTCTCACAAAAATCTATTTGACATCTGTAAATCTTAGAAAAACTGCAGTCAGAGTCTATGCACACTGTGTAGCAAAGGTTTGGAATACAGTCCATGCACCAGTCAGGGCAATATATAACATTATTTTATTTAAGCTGCAAGGGCAGCTATGGTTGTGCAGTGGTTAGTGTTGTCACCTCACAGCAAGAGGTTTTCCAGTTTAATCCTCGGCTGGGGTGCCTTCTGTGCAGAGTCTGCATGTCCTCCCTGTGGTCGTGTGGGTTTCCTCCAGGTACTCCAGTTTCCTCCCACATCCCAAAGACATGCTGTAGGTGGACTGGACACTCTAAATTGGCCCTAGGTGAGAGTGTATGCATGTGTGTGCCTTCTGTGGCAGGTTGGGTGCCAGGCTGGCAAATCGACGCCATACAACTCCACTGCCAATCATGAGCAGATAGGTGTTCTGCTGTGGTGGCCCCTAACCAGAAAAAGCTGAAAGAAGAAGATTTTATTTAAGCAGCAACTAAAATAATTCCTCTTTGGCTCCTGACTTTGCACATGCTGCTCCTCTGATTAATAATTTCATCATTTGCTCCTCTGATGCTTGTATATCTCTCTCCTTTTCCTTGTTTTTCTCACTTTTACTCTTGTTTCCCTTACTCTTAATCTTGTTTTACTCTTTATCTTGCCTTAATATCTGCTCCACTTATCACCTGTAACAAATACTTATTTCTCACTTCCCCCTTCCTCCCTCTCCTCCTCCTCCTCCTTATCTACTTTCTAATGTTTTATTCTGACATTTGCTTCATGACTGAATAATAAACTCAAATTTATAACATGTCAACATGTTTCAATGCAACATGAGAGGCATCTGTTTTGTTTTGATAGCATGTATATTATTCTATATGTCATGTTTATTAATATTTGTATTACTGTATGCATTTAAACTATATTGTAATATGATGTCAGTTTTCACATATGTATATGTATTTTCTGTTCTTTTATTTGTGGAGCTTTTCTCCCTGGGCCTTCACTGAAAACAGATAAAATTATCCATCAGACTTTACCCGTAAACAAATGTCAATAAATAAATAAATACATGTTTCCTGAGTTTATATTCTTGGACAAGGTCTAATAATAGTCTAGCAAGGTAGCTGCTCTACCTTGGTTAATATGGAAAATGAACAAACAAGCAAGCAAGAGAACAAACATGGAAATCAATAAACAAAACATTAGAACATCTTGTAAAAATGAAGCATATCAATATGAAGAATGGTTCATATGCAAAACCTAAAATACACATAAGTTGTGTTTGATTTGTTTGATTGTGTCTTTTGGCTTTTCCCGGTTAGGGGTTGTCGCAGCAGAACTCCGGTCCGCTAATGATTGGCAGTAGAGTTTTACATGCTGGCTTGCCAGGCCTAACGCACAACCTTCAACGAAAGAAGGCCCGTTCATGCATGTCGCCACACAGAAGACGGTCTAACTGGGAATCGAACGGGCAACGTCTATAAGTTGTGTTTGATAGTACACAATAATTTGATACTTGGTTACCTTATACGCAGCAAGTAATTTACCCTGACAATAGTATTTATGGAAAATAAGCATCCTGCCACATTCTTAGAACTAAGTACAGTACATGTATTTAATACATATATTTTTTTCAATACAGCATGGCAGTCTCCTAAATGTTTCTTGTGAAAAGGAAAAATTATTAAATCTACTAATATTTGCCTCTCCTTTATTATGACATGCTGCCACTTACTTTAAATATGGCACATTTTTTGTCATATATCCATGCACTTATGCATTATTTTTCCAGAATAATAAGATAGCACTTCTAAACAAAATAAATAAAAGGGAAAAGCATAACTAACTAACTAACTAACTAACTAACTAACTAACTAACTAACTAACTAACTAAAATAAAAATTACAAGCAAAAAATGTGAATTGAGAAATAGCACAAGAAAGGCCAAGCTCTTCTGGGAAGTAGATTGAAGCTAGGGACTTAAAACTGGATTCCCTGGTATCTTGGAAGTTATTTAAAAGTTAAGAGCACACCTTTTCAAACTGTATGTAATTTAAATGGAAAAACAAAATGAGCATGGATGTTAGAGCAGAGGAATAAAGGTCTGAGTGTTAATGGGCTGCTGAAGTCAGTGATATAAGGTCACCGCTCTTTGCCCACTGTGTGCCCCTGAAAAAGGAATACAAGGATCCAGTGGGTTTACCTGGTTAACAAATATGCAAAAATAAATTCAATTAATTAGCCAGTGTCAGTGATGTAACAGGCAACATACTCACCTTTGGTGCAGAAGACTGTGGGTTCTATTCCCATACCAGGTATTGTAGATGTATTACTGACATTGGAGTACAGTGGGAGTGGGGGTGGGGGGTCTGCACAACAGAGTGTGTCATCCTTCATATGGTATATTAAACCTATATCTCATCAGCATGAGATGGCTGTAGCTGAGGTGAATATAAAGGATCCCATTGCACTTATCATAGGGTAGTGGTGCTTATTAACATTTGCATTTATTTTATATCAGAAAAAAATGTAATTACTTATTAACAAACTTATTTTTTCCATTCATACTTAAAAGTATTTACAAGTTATTAACACAAAAGAACTTAATCAGCTCTCTTTCTTTCATTATTTTTATATTTACCCTCTATTCTTATACCCTTTCTTCCACACCCATCGTTTTTATTTCAGCTACTACATCATCCTCATCCATTTTCTTCTTATATAACACATTCTCAAATCTTTTTTTCACAGCATCCATATTGTCACAAACAGTACTTTATCATACTTCCCTTATAATATCCTATTTATATTTTATATTTAAACCCCTTCCCGTCACTATTCATTTTTAAACTTTTCCCATTTTTTTTATTTATTTTGCCGTCCAAAACAATGTTTTCTTGTTTCTTCTTCAATACAGTCACCACATTTTCTTCCTGCCATCACCTTATATTTTATATTCCCTTTTTTTGATAAATTGTCTAATACAAGTCTTCAGTAAAACATCCTCAGCTTCATAAAAAATGTAAGCCTTTTTCTTATAACTCCTTCCATGCTTACACCAAAAAATTATTTTATTTTTAAATCATATTATACCATTCATTTCTTTTCCCGATCAAGCTCATATACTTTTAACCTCCATAATCTCATTTTTTGTCTTATTTTTTCTTCCATCCTATTCCTTTTTTCTTCCCTTTTCTCTGTTTTTTCTTCCCATACAGTTTTTTTATTTATTTTTTGTATAGCATCCTACATATCATTTATTATTGCCTTTATTTTACCTTTCTCATTACCCAAAATAAAGGTGTAGATCTTAAATGCAGTATTAGATTTCTTAAATTCAAACAGCTTTTTTATTATAAATTATGTGTCTTCTCAATGGGATCAGCCTTGGACCCCGGTAATGCTAAAAATAAACTGCAGTAACTATTTTTTGGATTTAAGTAGGAAACATACATTCCCCCTAAATATATTATTTTCCTAATACATAAGTGTTTAGCATATATGTTTTTTTGCTGAAATAATAAGTAAAAATCTTTCCAGCAAGCTAACATTTTTTATTTGGTTCAGTACCTCTCTCCATTGATTTATTACACTTTCATACTCACCAAAAATCACCCCCAAAATCTTTACTTCTTTTCTTTTGAATTATATTCCATCAGCAAATCCCTTATACTTCATTTTGTTTTACTGCTGACCAGCTCTTTAACAGCTTTCAGATCCTTATTGCAACTTCACTTATCCATCCCTTGTTTTTGCTACTAGAGCTAAATCATATGCATACATCATGCATTATACATATTAATCATATATCATTTCTTTCACATTTGTCTCCATTTCATACATGCATGTATGTACTACTGTATTAATTCAGATAAGTGCATACTCTAACTACATTCCTATTTGAATCCTGTCTTAATACTTATTTTCCCCATCCATCCATTTATCATAACTTGTACCTGTGAATTTTCTTAGCATTGCTTTTTACATTATTTGTTTTTCTCTTATGACATAGGACACTAATATCTGCCACACTACTTCATGTCATACTTTATCAAATGCTTTAGTTACATCACTTGCTTTTAGTCTTGCTTTATTTTCTTTCTGACTCATCTATTCTACTTCGTTCACTATAATTAACATTTTTCACCTCTCTTTCTTTCATACCTTAACCCCTTCTCATATTACCTCATCCTTAACTTATTCCATCGTGTTTGTATATTTTCATAAATACTCTGAATTCCTTAGTGCTATCACCCTCCAGTCTGCATATATTTTCATTTATCCACAAAAGCAGCAAGGTAGAAAAACACCAATAATCAAACCAGATTCTGCTTACAAATATGTGGTGAGAAAACACAGAAATACTAGATAAGCGCTTTCATCCTTCCAAATAATAAGACTTAATCAGAACTAAATAAGAATTTCCAGTTCTCTTAATATGTAAAAACATCGAAGTCATTTGACTTTAATTAAACAATTCTAAAATGCCAGAAAGTTAAAATGTTCTTCTATGAAATTATTTGTGTAAATTTTCTTAAATACAATAGGTGATATTTAAATAGTTGACAAAAAACTGTTTATAAATTTTTAATAAAATTTTTCACTAAAGTATATAATTTCATAAATTTTAAAATAAAAAAATTATAAATTTTTGTTAATAGATTTTCACTAAAGTATTTAATTACATCATTTTTAAAATAAAAAAATACATATAATATAATGGATGTATAATGGAAGACCTTAAAATATTAATATCAATATTTTTACAAACTTGATATTACAATTTTACAATTTAGCTGCTCTAAGTTTTAGGATGCTACTAATAGAAATATTATCATTTAAACCAGGTGTCACACCAACATTTAATTTTAGTTGCCATTGTAGTTTCTTATATTCAGTTAAAGTCTCCCAAGGGCATCCTGTGGATTCTGAAATACTTGCTCCAGGACTGCAAATACTAAACTATTGTGATATGACAGAGACTGTTTGTATAATGCATTTTTTCACAGCCTTTACTGAGGACATAACGATGTTCATAAATATGTTTAGCCAATGTTTTTTCCATTTTTCCTGTATAAAATAAACCACAAGTCTTACAAATACAAACAACTCCTTTAGAAAGACAGTTACAATCCTTTGCTATATTAATAATTTCTTCATGTATAATTGTTGTATCCATTGTAAAAAAATATGTATACATTGATTGCAGTTGTCTCATTTATTAGCTCCTACAGGGAGGTTTACATCAAGTTTATTCTTTTTCTTCTTTTCAATCTCAAATGTATTCTTAAAATTCTTACCTCACTTAAAGACAAATTGTCGATGTTCTCCTGCTATTTGGGAAGGTACAGTGGAAACTTTTGAAGGTTTTATAGAATACATCAATAATTCTACCACTTTTCTATCCTTCACACACCAAGTGGAAAGTAAAAGTATTAACTACTTGGACATCACACTTAGTAAGACAGTTGATGGCTTTAAATCACAGATTTTCAGGAAACCAACATGGTGTAATAGTTATCTGCACTTTGAAAGTCAACACCCTTATCATCAAAAAAGAAGTATTGTTAAAGGGCAGGCGGTTAGGCTAGCCAGGATGACATCGGAGTTTGATGACTTATTGAGTGAATTTATTTTTTTGGGAGAGAAATTTATTGAAAGAGGATACCCGAGGAAAATGTTGGGGGAAATTTTGAAAGAAGTATATCAGGGATGGGGTAATAGATATAATCCATTGCTGGGTCAACACTTGACAATCAATACAAAAGCAACGGAAGACACTAGGGATTTTTTAGGGGCTTGCATAATTGAACATAATAATTTTTCTGAACAATTTACCAAAATACTGCAAAACAATTGGTCTATTTTAAAAACTAATAATGATATCCATGAAGTTGCCGGGAATAAACCCCTATTCATACATAAAGTAGGTATGAATTTCAAAAAATTTTTGGAGAGAGGGGCAACATCACCAAGGGACAGTAGGGGAACTAACCCTTGTGGGAGATGCAGGCAGTGTGCACATATTCAACAAGCCGAAAGTATTATCTTGAACAATGGTCTGGGTAGCCGGGTTAGATTTCATAGGGGCAATTGTCAGATGAGGATGTTGGTTTATTTAGCTACGTGCAATAATTGTCCCTCATATTATGTGGGCAAAAAAGAGAGGGCACTAAAAGATAGAATCTATGAGCATAGGAACGACATCAGAATTAAGAAAGAAACTAGTGCCCTTTTTAAACACTCTATAGCCTGCAATGGTACCCCAGACTTTAAATTTGGCATTCTCGACCGGGTCAATAGAAACATCAGGGGTGGTGACCCTAAAAACCTCTTACTACAAAAGGAGATAAGATGGCAATTGAGACTAAGGTCCAATTTTAGACCTGGCCTCAATGAATATATAAATATAAAGGCCATTTTGGTGGGTAGGGCAGAAGTTGTTTGAGGCATTTTCCAACAACATAACTTATGGATTACATCAACACGATGTGTATATTATTACAACAGGGTCATGTACCAGTTGGGTTTTTGCTATTGTATATTGATTGTATTTAACATTCATTTCCACACAGTCATTATAAGGCATAAGGGACACTCATTTTAATATATACACATATTTAGACAAGGGGATGAGTAACATTCAAGATTATTTTTCTTCTTTCTTCTTTTTCCCTTTTTTCTTTTTTATTTTTCTTCTTTTTTCACTAAAATACAATTTTATATATATTTTATATTTTTCACAAGACATTGTGTCTCATTTTAAGGTGAAAAGGTTGTAAACATATAATAGAAATTGTTTAAGTAGTTTTATATTTTTATATTGAGTATAATATTAGAAGAAAAAAGAGGCAGAAAAAAAACTGGGGATGATACAACTTTAATTTCTTAATTGATTTATGTTAATTGAACAATTATGTTATTACTGTTTATATAAATATGTCATACACCAGTGAGTTTTTATCTGATGAAGTCTGCCTAGTGCAGATGAAAGCGCTCATTTTTTCAAAAGTTTTGGACAATAAAAGAAACATATTTTTTCCAGTTGTACAGAGGATTTTGTTCGTTTTGGGTGATGTTCTCCTGCCACATTACTTAAAGAGTGGTCAAATTTAAAAAAATTCCCAGTTAGTTTTAATAATTTCTACATATTTGAGCAATCTGGGTAAAATTTCAACACCAATGCCAAATTATATGTTCTGTTGTCAGTCTTAACAATATAGTTGTTAGTGTCACTTTTTTCCAATTCATCCCCTAATAAGGTTTTAAATCTAATATGTCTCCCTTTGGCAACTTCTGCTCAAATTTTACATATCATATCTTCTGGGTATCCTATATCCAGAAACATCTTACCCAGTTTGACACATTCATGCTCAAATGTCATCTTCAGAAATCATTCTAGTTAATCTGACAAACTCCCCCTTAACAAAACCATTTTTTCT
The DNA here is from genome assembly GCF_019279795.1 of Protopterus annectens. NCBI lineage: Eukaryota > Metazoa > Chordata > Ceratodontiformes > Protopteridae > Protopterus > Protopterus annectens. Next base: position 1,321,612,441 of record NC_056729.1, read on the forward strand.
GAGTATTTATTTATTTATTTATTTATTTGCAGTTGGTTTACCAGGATAGTCCATTGGGCCAAAAGAACCCGTTTTCAATGGAGTCCTGGGGAGAAAAGCTCCAATACAGACAAAAACAGGTACATGCAAAAATTACAATAATACTTATACAGAGTAAAATATAAAACATTTAACACATTTAGGCTCAAAACTTCAAGAAGCATTCAAAACAATCTAATCTGATGTGGATTAGATGTCAGGGGAATAGGTTAAAAGAGTAATGTTTTATGCTTTCAAAGAAGTTGTTCAGAAGAAAACATAGACTTGCATTACAGGGTAGGTATTCTGAGGGAACATAAGCTTAGATAGGAAGAGTTATGTATCATATATGGGAAGAAAAATGGGATAACATAGAATTATGAGGGAGGGAGCAAGAACAATCCCATTGGGATCTTAGATATGTATGAAGAGATTTTTGAACATGTACTGGTTAGTGGTGGTACGAATGGATGGTGGAAGTGAGTTCCAGAGACGAGCAAGATTAAAAGATAATAGGTGTTTACCTGAGGGATGAGATGGTTTATGTACTTGTAGTAGGTTTTGATTGTTAGACCTTAAGACTCTGTTAGGTAGGTGCATTTTGAGGGTGGAAGACAGGGAGGGACAGAGAGAGGGGCTAAGGATGAGTTTGTGAGCGAAAGTCAGCTGTATATATATGAGTTGATTAGGTAATTCGAGCCAGTTTAGTTTATGGAGAGAGGAGCAGTGATGAGTAGTGGACCTATGGCTGTTGGCAAATTTTGCAATTTTGTTATAGCAGGAGGAAAGCTGTTTTTTTAGAGAAGTCTGAAGATTGGTCAATAATGGAGCCCCATAGAGAAGGGAGGGGATGAGAAAAGAGGAAGCAAGTGTGATTTTAGAAGAGCTTGTAAGGTATTGATTCTGACGGTATAACATACCTAGTTTTTGATGGGTTTTTTTAATATTTAGTTGAAGATGGGAGTTGTAACTGAGCCGATTGTCAATCTGTACACCAAGTAGCTTAGTTTCAGACACTAGTTCAAGGGGTGAGTTATTTTGGCTGGTAATTGAGAATGAGTTCATGTTGAAGGAAGTGGATTTTGAGGGGGTGAATACCATAAGTTTTGTTTTGGAGGCATTGAGTGCTAAGTGATTTGATTTCATCCAATGTTCAGTGATTGAAAAAGCTTCCTGAGTAAGTTTTGGAGCAGAGAGGGAGGTGGCAGAGCAGATGATGGTTGAATCATCTGCATATTGATGATGTTTGCAAATGGGATAGATTTGTGATAATCATTGATAAATATATTAAAGAGGAGGGGACCAAGAATAGAACCTTGAGGAACTCCAGTAAGGGTACTAAGGAATGGGAAGTGGCCTTTTTCCATATTACAGCTTGGTATCTATTTGATAGATAGCTGGAGAACCAGTTTATGGTAGAGGGAGAGAGGTTAAGTTTTGACAGTTTGGTTAAGAGCAAGTTATGTGAAATGGTGTCGAAGGCTTTGGAGAGGTCAAGTAGTAAGGTAGAGACAATGTGACCGGAATCACGTGCTGTGTTAACAGTCTCAAGAAAGGACAACAGGGCTGTCATAGTGCTATGATTTGGCCTGAATCCGTGTTGTGTAGGGGTTAGCAGGTTGTTATCTAAGAGATGTGGCAGAAGTTGAAGGTGTATACATTTTCTAGAAGTTTAGAAATGGGGACAGAATAGCAATGGGACGAAAGTTACTAATGTTGCAATTGTTGCCTCCTTTATGTAGGGGGATTATGAATGCTTGCTTCCACAATTGGGGTACAATGCATTCATGGATGGAACGATTGATTATGATGCTAATAGGATAAGCAATTGCATCTGCTGCTATACGTAGGAAGTAGGAGGGAATGTTGTCAGGGGCATTAGTACATGGCTTCAGTTTCTGAAGGAGTTTCTTTATGGTGGCAGTGGGTATAGGTTTTAGTGAAAATAGAGAAGGATGGAGAGAGGGAGAATTAGAGGGGGTACAGGTGGAGGGGGAGTTTGAATAGTGGTTAAGGTGGAAGAAAGGCAGAGTGAAGTAGAATTGGGGATAGGGTTGTTTGTAGTAGAGGGAAGAGGTGTCTTAGGAGGTGAGGTGGGGCTTGTAAAGGAGGAGGTGAGTTTATTAATGGAGTCGATAAAAAAGGAGTTAAACTGTGTAGCTAAATCCAAGTCTGGGATATTTGGGTCTGGGGTTGGGGTATGAGGTTTGCTAGGGTTAAGAAGGGTGGAGATCCCCTTCCAGAATCTCTGGGGGTTAGTTTTGTTATTGTTTTGGAGTGAGAAGAAGTATTGTTGTTTATCAGAGATAATTAGCTTTTTAACTTTATTTCGAAGGGTTTTATATGCAATATGTTGTTCTGGGGACTTATTTCTCAGGTAGAGTCCCCATGCTTTGTCTCTAAGGCGCATAGCTGATAATGTGGTTTTGGTTAGCCAGGGGGCAGATTTTATTTTTATTCTTTTTGTTCTTAGTGGGGCTTGGGAATCAAGTATTCCTAAGAAGGTGGAGTTAAAGTGGGCAACTGCTTCTTCTAAGGGCAGTGTCTTTAGATTGTTCCAATTAACTGCTTTTAAGGAATCTATGAAGATTGATGGGTTGAAGCTTTTGTTATTGCGGGTAGTGATGTAGTTGTGGGTGCAATTGGAGATACAGGGGAGTCGGTGAGTGAAAGTAGGCAGATGATCACTAAGAGGGTCAGGTAGTGTACCGCTATCAGAAAAGTAATGGGGTGTGACACTAGAATCCAGTCAAGGATGGTGCCACTGGAGGGGTCCTTTGATGGGTGGGTTATGGTGTTGATTAGCTGGGAAAAGTTATAAAGATTGATGTTAAGATGGTTGGTTGGAGACTGGATGAAGGTCCAATTGATGTTTACATCTCCTAGGATTATGGTTTCATTGCTAATATTATCAGAGAGCCAAGAGAGAATATTTTCGAGTGTAGAAATATTGTCCCCTGGGGGGATGTAGAGGGATGCTAGGCATATGTGTTTGTGCTTGTTAACTTGTAGGAGAGAAAGGAGTATTTCAGCATTATTAAATGTGGGAATAGGTTTGTCATATGGGGTGACTAGCAAGGAAGACGAGTATAGGAGAGCAACTCCACCGCCTTTCTTTTGGGTCCTGTCTTTTCTGATGATTGAATAGGTGGGTGGAGTTATTTCAGAGTCTTTTATAGAGGGTTTTAACCATGTTTCTGAGATAGATAGTATGTCAGGTTTGTTATACCTGAGCCATGCATGGAGGATTGGGACTTTATTCACTATACTTTGTGAGTTAATGGAAGTAAAGAATATAGGTTTGTGTGAGGAGGAAGATGAGGAGGGGCCAGGGTTGGGATGGATATCACCAGATAAAAGACTGGAAATGAAATGAAAGATGGGGTTCAAAACATAGTTGAGAGGAGTGAAAAAATTATTTGTGTCTGCTGTGATGGCCAGGGGGTGTATAGTTACTAAGGGGATATAATTTTACTGAGAGGTGAAAACTTTGAATGAGAAGGTGTAGAGCTGTGTTATTGGGTAAAGATGGGGGGAGATAGGAGTGTGCGACTGTGGTAGTGGGGAGTTCAGGTGGTTGGTTGAATGATAAGGTTGTGAATGGTAAAGAGTATGTGGTTGGGTGAGGTGATAAAGGTATGATCGTTTAAGAGAAAGTAATAGAAGAATAAAGAGGGATGAAGGATTTAGGGGCATGTTGAGAAGTTGCTTTGTATTGAGTGTTAAAGTTGTAATATATGTATTGTATTTTAATTATATATGTGATGAGAAAAAAAAAATCTTGTGTAGGTTGAGTAAGATAAAGAGTAGTAAGAGTGGAGCTGGATGTAATTAAGCTAGGTAAGTGAGTGAGAGTTAGAAGTCAGAATGTAAAATATGTAGTAGCTGTGGGTGTGGTTACAAATTGGATAATAGGTTGTTGGGGGTGTGTCTGTGGTGCTGAAGATTAATTGGTTTAGGGAGGAAGTAGGTGTGGCAACAAGAGGGATATAGCTAGAGGTACTGGGGGCGGGTGGGATTTGGGGGCAGGGTAGGGGAGCGGAGTGAGCCCGAAGGGCGAACGGAGCGGGAAACACCAGGAGAAGGACGGGAGCCAATCAGTGGGGCAAGGATTGCAGGAAAGTAAGCTGAAACAGAGTAAGTAAGGTTCTAGGAATAATGGGTAGAGAGGGCTGGGAGTTTAGAGAGAAATAATAGTAAAGCAAAGGCTAGTAAAGGTAAAATTAGTGTAGAAAGAAATGAAAGTAAAGAAAAGGCTGGTGAGGTAAAATGCAATGAGTAAGTATAGTAAGGAATATCAAAAAGGGGGGGTGCTCTCTAGTGGTTAAATGTAGAATTACACTAGTCCACTAAGGCAATGAGTGGGCTAAAGAGGACTGAAAGGGAAGGGGCCTGAAAGGATTAGAGAGGTATATAAGGGTGAGAGTAGAGAGGCAAAGATAAGAGGGAGATGTAGGCCGCTGGCTGTTCTGGCAGGGAGATAGCTTACACAGATTACAACAAGGAGTATAATTACAGAAGCTTAGTAGCAGTAGTTACACATACTTCTTCTGTGTCCTTTGGGAGAGACCTGAATCAACCTTCCCGACGGGGGGTTGAGGCAGCAGAGAGGTAAACTTGCAGAACAATGGTTGAGTCAGTTGGCTTTTGTAGGTATGAGTAACAACCCAGGCGAGGTCTCAAAGGAAAAATACAGGGTAGAAGCAATTCTTCTGTGTCCTTTGGGAGAGACCTGAATTAACCTTCCCGACGGGGGGTTGAGGCAGCAGAGAGGTAAACTTGCAGAACAATGGTTGAGTCAGTTGGCTTTTGTAGGTATGAGTAACAACCCAGGCGAGGTCTCAAAGGAAAAATACAGGGTAGAAGCAATTCTTCTGTGTCCTTTGGGAGAGACCTGAATCAACCTTCCCGACGGGGGGTTGAGGCAGCAGAGAGGTAAACTTGCAGAACAATGGTTGAGTCAGTTGGCTTTTGTAGGTATGAGTAACAACCCAGGCGAGGTCTCAAAGGAAAAATACAGGGTAGAAGCAATTCTTCTGTGTCCTTTGGGAGAGACCTGAATCAACCTTCCCGACGGGGGGTTGAGGCAGCAGAGAGGTAAACTTGCAGAACAATGGTTGAGTCAGTTGGCTTTTGTAGGTATGAGTAACAACCCAGGCGAGGTCTCAAAGGAAAAATACAGGGTAGAAGCAAAATTAGAGCGCTCTCCCAGCCAGGTGCGCTCAACGCAGATATGAATTGGAAAATGTGGGTTTCCTGTAAATATTAGAAGAGAAACATACACCTACTTTCTTAGTGATAGTGTCATCCAAAACATTAAATTATCTGGGGAAAGGTAATGGGTAAATCTTAAAAACTCAGTAGTACCATTAATATAAGAAAAATAAAGCATATCTAAAGGACTTACCCATAAAACGCATATGTCATTAAGGAACCTAACATATAAATTCCAGTATTTTACAAATTTGGAATTAAAATATACTTTGGTTCCTAAGTCTACATCATCAAATTGGAGTTTACTGGGGCACACATTGCCCCTATAGCTACTCCTTTGTTTTGTTTAAATAGTTTCCCTTCAAAAAAGATGTAACTATTATTCAAAATAATATCCATGGAATCTGGTATTAAACAAAATATATGGATTCATATAATTTTGATTCTAAATTTGTTGTCATGTGCTTTTTATTCTGTTTCTCTTGGTTTGCCACTTCATTTTTCTATCTCTTCCTCATAATTCTGTAAATTTTCTTTATGTTTCATCTTATATTTCATTTTACTTCTCCTTTACATTTCCAAATGTATTTTATAATACTTCCGCTTATATGCTACCCAGCATTGTGCCCAGTTTTTATAAAATGGTCTCATTGCCAAATGATCTTTCCGTAATATTTCTCTCGTATCATTTCTTCCTCCTTTTTATGTTTTTTTATCCTTTATTATTTTTCTATCTTCCCTTATTCTAGTCCACAGTGCTCTGTGATCTGAATATTCTGTCATTTGTACTCCCTCTGCTACTTCTTTCTTACCTTCAAGATTTATAATCAATTTTACTCTTAACCATCCCAGTTTATATGTCCATTCCCTTTTCTTTAATTCTTTTAAATGGCCACATTTTATTAATTCCCTTTGCATCTTAATAAACTGTGTTATTTTCCTTTTTATTTTCTCAGTTATAGTTAAAATCTCATACTGATATACTTACTAACACAAATATTTTGGTCTCTCCAAGCTACTATTTTCTCCCCATTATATTAGCATAGGCAGAAATTAGTAGTAATTTTATACATTTTTGTCTCATTTTCATATTACACATCACTACCCTTTCAGGCACTGCTATTGTTGTATCTAAAATTCTTATATTTTTGTCATTTTTTATAAGAATTCTTATTCCAGAACATTTCATTTATTATGACCGAAAGGTTTTGCACCCCCATTCTGCTTATATTATTTTCCCTCTTCCTTTTTATACCTGGTTTTCATGTTTTACACCATTCCAGCACCACCAAACCTCTAATATAATTTCTAATGCTATTCATATTTAATGCTAAATTCCGATATTATCCTTTCCCCCTTTTTGTAAGTGTTTTATGTACATGTTTTACTTCCAGACTTTATTTTTCTTTTCCTTCTCCTAAGTTTCCCACCAATTGATTTTTCATTGTCTTCTTCTTTTGTCTCCATTTCTACCTGTTCTTCCTCTTCACTTTCTAAAATTGCAAATCTCTGTTCTCTTATTGTATATAATAATAACCTCACTTTGAGTTATTTATTTTCTGTCTCTTCATTGTTTAACCTTTTTTTCAGTATCCCCTTCCCCATACCACATTCTCTTTCAAACATCTTCAGTAGCAACATTTTATACAATTTGTCTGTCTTCTGAGCTTTCGCTTCATCTATTTTTTCCTTTTGTAATATGGGACAAGCAAACCAGAAGTGTCCACATTTTTCACATTTTCTGCAAAAAGACTTACATTTTTGTATGTATGCCTCCTCTACCCACATTTGCCACAACTTAATTTATTACAGTCTTACACTGAATGATTTTCATCCTTTATAGAAATAGCAAGCTATGTGTTGGCTCCAGCACATAACAGATCATCTCTAACCATTCAGAATTATTGTATTTGAAATATGTTAACTTTTCCTATCCTTAACATCCATTGTTACCCATACTTTCCACCCCCACTGAATACATTTCTTTTGTCACATATGTTTAGCTGCTGTATTTTACTACATGACAGAATAAAACAGTTTTTACTCATGCTCATGCATATCTGACATCTTAAACTGCATACGTATTTTCTTTTTCAGTTGTAGTCTTAAGCTCTGAAATAAATAGTCTTTCCATGGTGCTACAGCATTTCTTTTTTCAGTCTCAGTCATAATTTTTTTCTAGCAAGTTAAACCTTTTAGATGTCTCTTCACAAAAAAAAAATTCAGCAACCAAATTAATGCTCTTATAGCTTTAATGTTGGGTCTATATTACATTATCGAACTTTTAAAAGTTTGAACAGCATATGGTCGACATCATATGTTCAAACTCTTAACAGTTTGAAAAAAAAAAAAAACAGAAAAACATTACCTGAAAGGTTAAGCAGGGGGGCAAGCTGCCCTGCACCCCCACACGCCGCTCTTTAAATATATCAACTCTGAGATTGCAGTACAGTGCAGACAATGGAAAAAGTTCAATTTCCGCACTGTACAGAGATCTCCGTTGAAACATTCGAACATTTACATGTTCGATCATATGGTGTTGACCATATGAAATTCAAAGATGTAAATGTTTGACAACATAATATAGACCCTTTAATGTCACATCTTAGTGGCATAGTTGTTCACAGTGTCATCACTTTCACTTTTTATTCTTACCACTGGTTGTCTCCTCTGTCATTGTTGAGAACCTGCTAACATTTGCCCCTTCTCACTTTCTTCTTCTGTTCTTCATTGCCTTGCTGCATCTGCATAACTTATTTCTTGTAAAAACAAACTCCTGTTGCAGAGGACAAAGCCTGAAAATTGGCTACTCCACCAGCAAAGAAAATCTCCATTTCTTTCCCTTAGTCTGGTGTTATTTGTGTTTCCAATTTCTCAGTTCCTTTCTCTTCACCATGTCACTCCACCTGACTTCTTCTCCTTTCTTTGGCTTTGCCTGGTTGTATCCTCCATTTTCCTACTCTGTAAAAGTTATTTCATCTTCTTCTCCTTCCTTCAGTAAGTTTTCTCCTGCTTCTCTCTCCAGATCGGCTGCACTCTCCTCCAGTATAGGATTCCTGGAATGGTGGTAGCATCTCCCCAGTGCAACCTAGCAGCTCTAGAGAGTACTCTACTTCTTCTCCTCCAAATTTAGGGGAAGTTAACTGATGCCTGGCTAAATTTTCCCTAGTAATATGTATACTCCCTTCGGTCTCCAAAGAAAAGAGGCCACTATCCTAGTGGGGCGAAACTGGTGAACAAATAAATATATAAATAGAAAATGAGTTTGAAGATTTTCCCCGTAACAGATTTATAAAACTTCAATATGTCTTTCTTTGCTTTATAAGCTGTAATGAAAACAATAGAATCTAGGTATCTTTAAACTGAAATCAATGCTGTCCCATGTCATTGAATAATTCCATGTGCCTAGAGTTCTTTATGGTCTCACAAGCCTTTCAGGACTATGGCTTACTTATTTTATTATTGAGACTTTTACAGGCTGAATCAATGGAACCAAGAGCTGAATCAGTAATGTCCTTGAATTTTGCAGTAGTGCAACTTTTTTTTGTGAAATAAAGTTTCTGATGTCTTTCCCCACTTTGAAGATTTAGGGTTAGTCTTATTAACTTTTAATAAGAACTTCTTTTTTAATAACATTTTTATTAATTTAATTTAATATATTTACAATATATACACAGAAAGGAAAAATTGCAGCTTCACGTTGTTATACAGTGACAGGAATACATTGAATCATCAAGGTAATATACAATGAACACATTAAGAATCTTAGTATTTCAATAACAACATTTCAGGTTATTCCCAACAATTAAAGGTCTTATTATGATTTACAGATCTTATTCTGATATTTTCAGTTTCACATAGTATTGTTAAATTTAAAAATTCTTTGAACCTAAGAACTAAGTTTGATTTCCAATTTTTGTAATAACTTTTCTGGCAACTACCAAGGGAGCCAAAATAGTTTTTGCTTTTTGGCTTTTACAGATGTAGGAAGTGGAATAATCATTAGTATTACTGATCTATTTAAAGAACAATCATCAGATATCAGACCACAACACCTTAAAAAGCATACTTATCCCTTCCCAATATAAATGTAACTTTTCAGAATCCATAAACATGTGCCCAATCAGCTTTTTCATCTTTACTATGTCTCCAACAAACTGCAGAAGTCATTTTACTAAACTTAGAGATTTTATATGGAGTATCAAATATTCCATGTATATATTCCCACATACAAAAACTTTCCAGTATAGACTTGAAGATTAACTAACTGAGTTAAGTATCAAAGTTTTATTCTTACCATCACTCAATCTACCATTATCAAAAAATGTCCAGAATTTTGCTTCAAAATTAATATTATTATTATTTATAATTAACTTATATAGCTTGGACAAGTTTCCCTTGTGTGTCAATTGACCTTCAGTAACAGCATTCATATATTCATATAATAGGGGAATAATGTTCTGTTCCTCTTTACTTGTATTATCCACAAATGTATTTAGTTTTTACTGATGGATAGTATTAACTGTTAACAATTAACCAGTGCATCAGGTCCCAGTCAGTTGAGGTGTTCCTACCTCACTTCCCCCTGGAAGGCTTGTAAAAGCATAAGTACAGAAGACTTTCCCCACCAAAGAACATGTTTTAATAAGATGTTCCTACCACACTTCCCCCTGAAAGGCTTGTAAAAGCATAAGTACGGAAGACTTTCCCCACCATGGAACTTGTTTTAATAAGGTGTTCCTACCTCATCTCCCCCTGAAAGGCTTGTAAAAGCATAAGTATGGAAGACGTTTCCCCACCACGGAACTTGTTTTAATAAGGTCAATATCCACTTAAATACCTTGCCACCTGAAACCTAACAAACTGGGTCCAAAAAAGCACTAGTGAATGTCCCCATAACTCCCACTTGTAATTCTGTTTATGCTGATAAGCATTAGGTTGGAAGGGTTAGACTTTCCTGTAGCCTTCTTTCTTCCCCAATTAAGGTAAAATCAGTGTGCTTTCTACTGTTCAATAGACGAGCATAGTGTGCTCTGCACCTCCAAACAGTGCATTTCTTAATAAACTAAGTGAAATAAGCATGCCACAAAAGGGAATTGGAAAACGGGCTCTCTACATTGTAAATTGAGAACGAGGCAAGGAACTGTGTAGTTTTTAACAGTAGGGCCTAGGAACAGAGTACTGGGCATATAAAAAGAAACAAAAAAGTGTGCTTGTAACTCATACCTGCACATGCTGCCTCTAGGCATCTGCTTTACTAGTTTAGCCCCACTCCACTCGCTCCACACCCCACCCTGCCCCCATATCCCACCTGACTCCCGGTAGTACTACGTTTATAGTACCACTGGCACGCCCCCTTAATTAGCTAACCAACTACATGTGCTCCTAGAACCCAGCAAACTCCTAGCACAATAATACACCCTCTATCCACCCTACTATCCATATTAACCCACCCATAGCTATTCTATTATCTCTAATTTTTTATCCACCACATACACTCAATACAGAACCTACCCTAGTAATTTACTATGACTACAGCTAAAACACTAATGCTGTTACCCTTAGTACCCCTGTTATTCATTCCTTATCACCTAAGCTCCTATGAATATGTACAGCATCTTGAAATCAAATACCCAAACTCTCAAACAGAGACCAATCCAGCATTTAATATGTTTATCCACCACATAACCACCATCTCTTAATTCCATGCCCCCCAGTTACTATCACCCAACTAAATACCGCTGCATTAGCTTAAAAACCAAAAGCTATGAAAAAATCATAAACAAATTTTTAAGACTCATAAGCAACTTAAAATTAATCTTATGAAGGATGGAAACATCCACCCCAACCCTGGCCCATCCATACCAGTAGACCCAAGCACATCATCTAACAACCCAATGTGTACTACCCAGACTGATACACTTCCAAATTAATTTCTGGTCTGTCATCTCAACATCAGAAGCCTAAACAACATGATCCCTAGCCTACATGGACTCTTATCTGTTCACTCCCCTGACATCCTCTGCCTCACAGAAACCTGGCTAAAACCAATAACCAAAGATAACAAAATACCCCCCCCCCCCCACAGTACAACGTCCTTAGACTGGGCCGGATCTCCAGGAAAGGTGGTGGGGTAGCTGTACTATACAAGTCTACCCTAAAAATAACAATTGACACCCAACAGCCACCCCACCTTGGCAATGCAGAAATTCTCATCACCAAACTAATAATAAACAAAAATAAATGCAGATACATTGTCTGCATTTATATTCCACCCGGCAAGAATGATAATACTCTAGAAAATATCTTACATTGGCTAGCTTCTAACTATCCCCAGGAAACCATTGTCTTGGGGGGCTTTAACATTGATTGGAACACCTGTTCCTCTGAAACTCCCTCCAGCCATTTAAACCTCCATGGGTTTACTCAGATCATTGCCACCCCCACCAGAATTAGCAAAAATAGCGTCAAAGATAATATCCTCGATTGGATACTTATTAACAGCCATCCCCAAAAGTACAAGTCAGGTACATTACCCGATGATCTAACTGATCACTGCCTTACCTATATTATTAGACTCAAAGCCAACATTCCCAACCAGCCCACCTACAAAACTCTAAGAAACCTCAGGAACTTTAACCTTGACAACTTACAAAAAGAACTCAAAGCATGTAATTGGAATGTCTTGAAATGACTCCCATTACAAGAAACAGTTCAGTACTTCAATACCAAATTTCTGGCTATCCTTAACCACCATGCTCCTACCCGTACCATCTGTGTAAATCCACAGTTGCACCGTGGCTATCTAAATAAACAAAAATCAAAATTAAACTAAGAAACAACACCTGGGTCAGGTGGCAAAGCCCCTATGGACCATGTAAGATACCAACAGCTAAGGAAGCAGATAAAAAAATCTGTCATTCTAGAAAAAAAAATCACTACACCCTCCTACAATAAAAATATCAGTTAAAACCTCAAAAGTTCTGGGCTGGTATTAACAATCTTCTCCACCCAGGCCGCCTTGATAAATCCCCTGTTGAAATTCCAAACAGCTTCAACTCTTTCTTTACTGAAACTATCCAGTCTCTAGCTACCCATCTCACTCCATCGGACACAAACACCAGCTCTGGCACACCCAGCACCCGACCCACCTTTACCTTTCAAACCGTACCTACCAACCTGATCTGGGCCTTACTCAAAAAGCTAAAACCTACTATACTAGCTGCTGACCACCTCCCATCTGAATATCTTCAAAATGCAGCTGATGTTATAGCACTTCCCATTTCTATTCTGATCAACAGATCCATCTCAGAAGGATCCATCCCAGTAATATGGAAAATATCACGTAATACTTCTCCATAAAGGAGGAAGTTCCACAGAATTATCTAACTTTAGACCTATAGCCATTCTTTTACCACTAGCTAAAATCATGGGAAGATGCATACACAAACAAATCATGCACTTTCTTATTCAAAACGGAAAGCTTGCAGACTCTCAGCATGGCTTTAGGCCATTCCTCCGTACCACCACTGCTATCCTATCTTTCTCTAATGTCATCAATCTTCATCGTAACAAAAATAAACTATCTTCAGCACTCTTCCTAGATCTCTCAAAAGCTTTCGATATGGTCAACCATCAGCTACTTCTCAATACCCTAGAAACCATCGGTTTAGACCAACACGCAATACAGTGGTTTCACTCCTACCTAAATGGCAGACAGCAGGCTGTCTAATGGCAGAGCAAGCTGTCATCCCAACTTCCTCTAATCCTAGGTGTCCCACAAGGGTCCATACTAGGTCCCCTTCTTTTCTCTATCTTTATCAGTGATTGGCACACCACCATCCCAGGAGCCACCCGCATCCAGCATGCAGATGACTCAATACTAATATGCTCCACCTCCTCTCCTACACAACTTCTAACCCTCATCCAGACCACTTTCAGCATGGTAGAAACATGGCTAGCTAATCACCGCCTGCTTCTAAATCATAACAAAACCAAGCTACTACTTTTCTCCCCTAACCATAAAATTCCTCTTCCTTCCTTCAAAATCAAATCTAGCAATGACACCATTATCTCCCCTGATGACTATACAAAGCTTCTAGGTGTAATAATAGACAACAACCTTAAATTTGATAAACATGTCAATCACACTATTAAGTCCCTCAACAAAATACTTGCCTCCCTGTACAGAGCCAAACATTTCCTCACCCCCTAGCTAGGGTAGCTATTGCAAGATCACACCTTCTCTCTACCCTTAAGTATGCCTCCCCTGTACTCACCAACCTATGCAAAACCGATCTCAACAAATTATCAGGATGTTACAATCATATAGCCAGATTCACTACAGGCATGGCTTTTAGGACCCACCATTGCCAGAACCTCAAAGCACTTGGATGTCTAGAGTATCCTATCTTTCTACAGTTCAACCAGATTATAGCAGTGCATAAAATACTCCATCAACCTGATAACAGCCCTGCCCTCAAAAATATTCTCACCCCTCATAGTGCCCCCAGGCCATTACGCTCAGCTGATGAACTAATGATACTGACCCAAAAATCCAACAACTCTGCAGGCAATGCTATATTTGCCAAGTCAACTGATAAAATCTGGAATTTACTCCCTACTACCATTAACAAGGAAACCTCACTACCCGTATTTAAAAGGGAACTCAAAAAATACCTCACATTTCATTGGCTGTGCTCTTGTTCTAAACCTGACTAACAACTTCACTAATACATGTCTTGCTACCCAACCTGCTATTTAGCCAAGCATCTATGCCTCATAGCATTTCAATATCTAAGTATTGTGAATGATGCGATCTGATTGAATCATATGTTCACATTTTCTGATATGTCTTTGCCAATCAGATGTAAGTCTGCACATTGTGTATATTGATATCTGCCTGTATTCTTTGTCCATATTTTTCTAAACATGTCTGCCTGAGTTTATCACTCAGTGATGTACGTACTGTCTCTTTTTTGGTATGTGGAGCTTTTCTCCCCGGGCCTCCACTGAAAATGGACATATATCCAGTCGGACTATCCCGGTCAACATGTGTAAAATAAATAAAAATAAATAAAATAAACTGGTTAGCATATTCATCCAACTTATATTCTTTCATTAAATATTGTGCGGATTTAGCTTCTCCTTTTTCAAAACAATCAGACCATAATACTAATCCATTCCTTTATAATAAATTGATTTTAACATTGTTCTGAGATTCCTTAAATCTAGAGATATGTGCAATAGGAACACAAACATTTCCACTTTGACATTAATGGAGTTTTAAAAAAAATATTTCTTAATTGTAACGCTTTTAAGAATTTATTTCATATATGCAGAATCTAAAGACTGAAATGAATTTCTTTCCAAGGTAAATTTTGTTATTCAGATGAAAGGATTATTAATTTATCATCTTAAATAAACTTACAAGAATTTAGTGTAAATTGTTCCATTTCATTAGTGTAGGTTACGTTTACACAGGGTATAATAAAATTAAAATTTGCAGCAGTAGAATAAGATTCTATACACAGGAAGTTAATACCACCATATTCCAATAAGCTTACATGATTTTTATAAGCAATTCTAGACTTTTTAGGATACCATAAGAAAGAATAAAGTTTTTTTTACATTTTCTTTAAAAAGTTTTTTTGTCATGTGTTAAAACTATTGAATGCAGTATGTATATATATATATATATATATATATATATATATATATATATATATATATATATATATATGTATGCACATGTGTATATATATATATATATATATATATATATATATATATATATATATATATATATATATATATATATATATATATAAGCTTGGGTAATATAATCATTTAAATCTCCTACAGTTAGTAAAATATAATCTGCAAAGAGCTATATTTTAAATTGAGAATCTCTATTATTTGTGAATCCATCAATTTTTCTATTGCTTCTTATACTATTAGCTAATGCAAATAATAAAGGGGACAAGGGATACCCATGTGTTGTGCCTTAGCTTAAGGTGAATTGTTTAGAAATGTAAGATCCAATTTTAACATATGCTTTGGAGTCTCTATGAAGGTTTTTTTTTAATATTCCAATAATTCTGGAAATACAAATGCTTCTAAAGTTTTAAACAATAGTTCCAATGTACATAATCAAAATCTCTGTCAATATTTAAACTAATTAGGGTCAATTTCTTGTTCATTTTATTTGCTAAATCGAATATAGTTACTACCCTTTTTAATAGTTATTACCCTTTTTGTATTACTGTATGTTAATCTATTGACTATAAATCTTGTTTTATCTTTATTAATTAATTTATCTGCTGTATCTCTTATCTTGTGTGACAAAAAGGAAGTAAATATTTTATAGTCTACATTTAATAATGAAATAGGTCTATATGAGGAAACCATCTTATTATACTTTCCTTGTGTAAGTATAGGTGAGATTACAGAAAATTTCCACGAGGGAGAAATAATTTTGTCACCCTGAATTATCCTAAAAACCTCCCACAGTGATCTTAAAATATTTAATGGAAGAAGACTATATAATTCTTCACTTAATCCATCTAACTCTGGAGCTTTATAATTTTTACCTTTTTTAAGCCTTCCTTAGCTTCTATCAGGGTAATAGGCTTATTGAATCTAAGATATTTGTTGGTCATTTAGTTTACAAGTAACATTTTTCTTTAAATTATTGTAAACTTTGTAATCCTCTGGATTATTATTTTTATGTTTAAGATCCTCATTAATTGTTTTTAAATATTAAGCATTCCCTCTATATGTGAAGTAAACTTATTAGTGAGAGGATTTTAGATATTATTGATTTATGCCTTTTTGCTTAACATCTTTCTTCAGCTCCATGTAGATTTTTTTTTTAAGTTATCCCATAAGTATGCAATTTTATTTTTTCTACAGCTATCTCCATGTAATGTGTTAAAATTTTTGATATTTTGTCATTAATTGTTTTAATGATTTCAGCATTATCTAATTTCTTTGTTGTTCAAACCTCATTTGGTGTATTTCATCTTGCATTTTTAACAACTTTTTATCCCAGTTTTTCATTTTATTACTTACCCATCTTCCCATTCTATCTTTAATATCCAGTTTTAAGACGTCCCATAGTATTACTTTACTAACCTGGCCATTATCATTTAAATATAAAAAATACTCAATTTACTCCTTAAAGTAACTCTTAAACTCTTTTAATTTTATCAGGTATACTGAGATTTTATAAATAATCCGAAATATCCTTATATCCATTACTATATTAATATTTAGTGCATTACGATCAGAAAGAGAATGAGGAATAGTTTTAAAATAATTCACTTTATTAAGTAAATCTACAGAGGCATAAATCCAAGCAATTCTAGTTTATGTCCCATGTGCATAAGAATAATTAGTGAAGAACAACAACTTATCTTTTTTTACTAGTAAATCAACTAAATTGTCATTACTAATCCATCTGTTTAGTGCTTTAGCTGATGCCAGCATTTTAGCTTTCTTCTGTTCACTTGTATCTTCTGTACTAGATGTGCAGTTAAAATCCACTGTTAAAAATTAAAATACCCTTTCAATGACTTTGTAAGTTTAAGTGATTTTTAGCCATTCTTGCACCTATTCCAAGAATCCATTACAATTAGCTGATGTAGAGAGTTTGCCATTATATTTCTTACAAATGTATACATTCTTCTAGTATCATTAAAGGATTCCATGACCTTAGGCATTTAGCAGATTTTCTCCAAAGTGTATCAGTTCCTCTCCTTTTTTTTAAAAGAAGCATATAATAATATTTCATAACCTGTTATTTAAATATTGTATATTTTTATCTATCGAGTCTCTTGCAAGAATATAATGTCTCCTCTATTTAATTTTAGATATTTCATTAATGATTTCCTTTTGTTACTATTATTTAGTCCATTTACCTTAATAGATAATAGATTAAAACTACCCATACTCTGAATTTGAAAGGATTTCTTTTAAAGGATAATATGACACATTTATCTACCATACTGATGTAGTTATATATAAGACTCAAATGCTTTCCTCTGACACTATCTTGTCATTTCAGATTTTTTTAATTATTTCCTACAAACAAACTACCAGAATTCAAAACTAACAAAAGCAAAGACAGGTCTACAACTATAGCTGTATATAATACTAATAAAACACAACCAACCATGGATACCAAAGTTCCTAGTCTGCCTAATGAATAGTGAAACAACTAAACTATTGGTCTATCTAGCAACACCTAAAAATGTATCAAAAAACTAGCCAAAATCTACCGTGACTTACAAGTAATTAATATTTTATATATATATATATATATATATATATATATATATATATATATATATATATATATATACAGGTCAAAATAATACAAGACTATTAATTTAGTTATCTAGATTGTCATGTAATACTTTCTCCATTGATACATACAAGTTTAATAATCCTCTTCTATTAAACATAGATATTAAATAATCTAACAGATGGTATAATATATACCTGTTTAAATAATAGTAGTATAAATTACCCATTTAATATTCCTAAATTATTTGTGTATTCAACATTATTATAACTAATTCTATAAATAAATAAGTATAACAAACTGGGACCTAAAGAGATAAAGATATCAGTAAACTTGCAGGTCACAGGTAATCTTATCATACTAAACTATAATGCAAAAGATAGATCAATGTACATATATATTTATCATGTCCAAAGACACACACATGGTTTATAGCTCTAACAGAGAAATCTGAATTAGTTTTTAAAGTACAAGTTTCTATATTTCAAATGCCTGTAATACTTGTAACACATAAAATATCAAAGTATTTAAAAAAATTAGCTTATTAAAGTACTTCATAAAAACATGCATATTACTGAGGTCAAAAAGAATGTCTTGCTATTTCTATGGAGTCCAGAAAAAATATTACAGTCTATACTGTATTCAAAAGTTACAAAGTGTTCAATATAAATCCCATTCTCCTTTCCCAGATTCAAATATATTGAAAAATCTGCTTTACTTTCTATTAAAATGAATGTACTGATTCAGCAATAAAGCACTCATGTTTCAATTTTGATTTACAAAGTGAGTTATTTCAGGTAGTCTTAGTGAAGCTAATGACATTCAAAATGTAAAAAGCTTCAAAACTTGCATAACCAAATGTCAGTGTTCTGCTTTCATATTATTTTGAAATACTTCATATGATTTTCTTTGTAAAGTATAAGAGATCTTATACATTCACATTTCTGTCATATAATGGTATACAAAATATTTATCATTCTTAAAGGCAGTTTATTTAAATATATTTTTTCTTATTTTCCCATTAGTATTCTACTTTATTCTATATAGCTTGCATTTCTAAAATCTCTCATCAATTAGCTATTTAATCATCATTTCTCTATTAAATATTATAGTATGCGTACATCTTTCTTAATTTACTGCTACTGGTCTTTTATTAATCTTACATAGTAGATATTGCATTCATTCTACATATGCATATTCCTAAGATATTTACTCTTATTATTGCTAATATTACAATCAATCTTGACTATATATAAAATAATTCTTGCTTATTTAATTTGAATATGTATTTTTAGCCATTATGAACTGATCTAAGCTTTACATGCTGACATCAGAATCTTGCTACAGCATGTGGAAATGACAACTCACAGCAAACAGCAGCTCTAATTTCCTCTGTAATTTTATCATTCGTCAAAGTCCATTTAACTCATTCACTCCAATGGAGATCAGGAAGTTTGTACAGTAACTTCCAATGGGCAGATCATAAGCCTTTTGATAGAAACAAATTCAAACAAATGTTCATATCTCTGGAACCATAGTGGTTATGAAAAATGTATAAATGGCAAACCCTTCAGGACAAGCTATTTATATAGGGGTAGTATTCTTTAGGTTATAAGTCTTAAACTGAATTTTATAAGTCTCAGTAAACATAGTAACTATTATGTTTGTAATATTTCATAAACAGCTTACACTATCTCAGCAACTGCTCAAGTAACGCACATACTGTCAGCAGCATCATATTCATCAAGCTGGGAGCTTTCATATGAGGCTGAGTTCTGTCTGTGTTACTTGGTTGTTGAGATATTTAGAAAAATGTGAAAATCATATCTATATAAATTAATATCATAAAAACAAAAATGAATATCTCCTTTCTTGCACTAATCAGAGGTCAAATATTAATGCAGCTAAATTTGCCATAGTGTATGGTTTAAGAAGAAATCTTTTAAAACACTGTAGTGTATGGTTTTGGAATTATTCATGTAAATAAGAACAAGCAATATTTGATGCCTAGAGGTATCAGTGGAAGATAACTGCAGATACACCTGGAGGTGTCACTCAGATGTAATGATTTAAGCTGTTCTAATCAGTAACAAACATCCAACTTTACTTCCTTCAATTAATGTTTACAGTTAATATGTATAGTTAACATTAATAACACTGCAGCATAAACTAACATGTAAAATGTTATCAAATGTGTAAATATATATATATATATATATATATATATATATATATATATGTGTGTGTGTGTGTGTGTGTGTGTGTGTGTGTGTGTGTTATAACATTATTATAGCTTTTGACTTACTGAGACTTCACGTCTAAGAAAGAAAAGAGGTGATATTTTGAGTACATTTCTCTCATGTAAGACGCTGTCCGGTTCGATTCTCAGCTAGAGCGTCACCTGTGTGGCGACATGCGCAAATGGGTGTACCTTCGTTGAAGGTTGTGCATCAGGGCTGGTAACTCGGCACGTAAAAATCAACTACCAATCATTAGTGGACCGGAGTTCCGCTGTGGCGACCCCTAACCGGGAAAAAAAGAAAAAGGTATTTGTCTTCTTTCACAGACATCAGTGATGAGTTTTGACCTAGATTTTCTTCACAGCTCATGGCAGGAAAATTGTAGCATTCTGAAGTGATGGAACATTCTTTTGTTCTCAAGCTTTCTTAGTGTATTTGGTCTGTTGTTTCATAAATGACTTGTGAAAGAAATGTGTTACACGGGAATAGGGAAAACAAAATCATCAGCACTTTAACACTTCAAATTAACATATTACTTAGATCTGACATTCAGTTAACTCAGCAATGCACATGCTAAGTGATGTTGAATAAATAAAATAAAATTCTTAACTTATATAGCTTTAAAGTTACCATTGCTATTGCTTATAATATAATAATATTTTTGTATGGAAAATATTTGTTTAACATTTAGAAACACACTTATAGGTTTGTTTAAATCAAATATATTGTCTTTCACTGAAAATATAGTAAAACAGTAAAATTAAACATTTATATTGCTCATCAAGAAAAATGACTTAGTTTAAAATATAAATAAATACTTACATATGTGTTGAGGCTTAAAGTCCAGTAGAAAATGTTTACTTAAAAGGCAGATCTATTATTTCAGAAAATAATAGTCTGGCAATCAGTGAATTAGAATAATTTGCTTTTAGACGTTTTAGTTTTAAAAGCAGTTTTCCAATAATTCAGCTCACTCTGTTTCTTCAGAGAGATACTGTTCTACTCCATTTCTTCAGTATTAAGGATTTTATTGCTGTTAACAAAAGTGAATGCCTCCTCCAGCATGTTAAATATTTTGGTTTCTTCAGAAAGGAATAATTTGATCTTTGTGGGGAACACCAGGGTGGCTTTAATATCATTCTTTTTAAGTTCCTTTATCAGGGGTAAACAAGATTTTCCTTTATTCATTACTTTACTGGAATAGTTATTGTCAAAACTTGAACTGGGTTAGGGAGGAACTCTGCTTCACATGGATGGGAAGCCTGTTCTAGAGAAGGTGTAGTCTCTGAGATACATAAATATCTCTCAAGCATGTCATATTTATATTGCAGGCAAGGTTTAAGTCCTTTGAATGGGTAATTCTGATGCTGTTTGTTTTGCAGATATGCAGGAGGTCTATCAGAGTAGGGTTTGACAATGCCTCTATGCCAAACATAGATCTCCCCTCAACAGTCTGTAGGAGACAGAATACAGAGAAAGGGCCTTGAGGTGGTCTGCATAGGACCCATTACTTACCACTTGTATTCTTTTAGTGATGAACCTCTGTGCACATTACAGTTGTTGGATATGTCTGGTTAGACACACACCAAAGGGGGCATTGTACTTAATGATAGGTCTGATGAATGCTGAATACAGTTGAACATTAACTTCCTTGGACCTAGATGCCATACCTTTGTTTATAAGTTGCACAACATAGAATGATTTCCATACTACCATAGGCACATGATGGTCAAAGGTTAGATTACTGTCTGTGTGTGTTCCAAAGTCCCTGACTATTGTGTCACCTCTTAGGAGTGTGTTGTATATATGATAGTTACCAGTGGCACATGACTTCCCAAAGGATACTGTTGTACATTTCTTGGCATTTAGTTTTAGTCCATGGCTCTGACACCAGTTGTTTGTCTATATCAGCCCATCCTGGAGAACATTTGTGTCAGTGGGTGATTCAATGACAGCTCTTAACTAGCAATTATCAACAAATTTAGTCATCCAGAGGCCATTAACTTTGGCCTTGACTTCAGAGACATACATGCCAAAAAGAAGCATTCCCAGAACTAACCCTGAGGGATTTAGTTTATGACTGGCCTCTTCTTAGAGATGGACTACTCAATTCTACCTTCCCAGGTCCTGTCTGTGACCTTGTGACATAAGGGTTTGTACCTAACCTCTTAAGTTTGTCAACATTGCCTGAGTGAGGTATTGTGTCAATTGTTTTGGCCAGGTCAGTGTAGCAGTTTGAACAATTTTTCCCTCATCCATTGCTTTTGCAATCTTCTCAAAGAAGTCTACCAGACTGCGTAGGCATGATCTGCTCTTGATGAAGCCACATTGGGTCGGGTCCAGTGTCCAGAGGTTTCTGTGTCATTATTGATCATGACCATGATAATTCTTCCATAGCTTTACATATGAGACTAGTGAGACTTATGGGCTTGTAGTTTCCAGGGTTTGTTGGTCACTCACCTTTATGCAGAGGGATGAATGTTCCTGTTTTCCATTCATAAGGCATGAAGTCTGTTTGGAGGCTACAACTTAGCAATTCTAAAGGACCTAACAGGTCATGTTTCATGCTCTTTAGAGGACATCCTGGGATGTTGTCTGGGCCCATTGATGCAGTGTTCTTGGTCTTAGAGAGAACATTAAGGACATGATCACTAGTGATAGCAGGGGAGTTATATTTGATAGCATTTCCTAAGGGAAGGTTGAGGGGGAAAGAGAGGGCTAAAGTTGGAGACAAATTTTTTGGCCAGGAGGTTTGCTATATCTTCTGGGTCTGAATAGGTGGTTCAATTTACAATGAGCTTTGCACACAGTTGTGTATTACCGTTGAGGTTGTGGAAATAGCTAAAGAATGCCTTGTGGTTGCTCTTTGTCTGGGAGGCCCAAATTACCTCAAATTTGGCTTATGTAGACTTTATTTGTCCACTGAGTTTTTTGTTTAGTTTGAGAGTGCTTTCACCCTGCTAGGTTTTGCATTTCCTAATTTTTGCCATGATTTTATTTCTTCTGTTATACAGCCAATTGATACTGTCATTCCACCAGCGTGGCTTATTTTTTGAATTAGTTCTACACTTCTTTCAGGTGGGTTCAGCTACCTCTATGCAGCAACATGCCTGTATAGGGTTTATATGAACAGTTCTGCATAGCAGCAGTGTTCTCAGGATTTATGGGGGCTTGAAATGTTGCCAGGTTATCACTTCATTGCTAGGAAGTTAGCCTTATAATAGTTCCTGAATATGGGTTTCCAGGTTTTATTTTTACTTGAAAGGACACCATTTTGTGGTCTGACCTTACCAGAGAGGACATTACACTTGGGGCTATGCAGTACTCCCCCATATTAATGAGGACCAGATCCTGTTCAGTTGTACCACTGTTTGGTGTATTGGCAATCTGATCCAAGGAAGTTTGCATTTACAATGTCCAAAAATCTCTGTCCCTGTACATTTAGCATTGTATATGATTCCCAGTTAATAGTGGAGTAATTAGAGTTGTCCATGAATATGGTACTGGGTTGGATGGTGAGTGTTTCCAATAGGTTTAAATACATTGCACTAGTTTCCTGGGTCACAGGGGGGACTAATAGCTTGCAAGGAAGTGGTATTGAACTTTATCTATGGTGATTTGAACATGGAGATGCTCAAGTGCATTGTACTGTCTGACCAGCCTTGGGGTATATTTATTTTTGATGTAAATCAAGACACCTCCACCTCTAGTCCTTGTCTGAGTAGTAGCTGGTCTAAATGTGTGCAAGGTACTATAATCTTACACTGTCAGTGTGTTCTATGTGGCTTTAGACCATGTCTCAGTGACCACAAGATGTCAGCTTTCTCTACGCTGAAGAGAGGTTCTCCAAAGTGACAATTTTTGTTTAGATTTCTAGCATTGAGCAGTGACACCATTAGATTTTCTTGGTCTCAATTTGCTATGTTGGAAGTACTTTCAGTTTGGCATTGCCTAAAATGGCACTATGAGGGAGGACAATGTTTTAATCAATATTCAAATGCCTAGAGGGGAGAGGTGCAGGCCATCCCTGACAAAGCATTGTAGTCTGATCATTTCCTTCCATGCTGAGAAGTATTGCATCCCCTTATAATGAAACCAGAAACTAAACTGATTATTAAAATCAGTTATCTTTTGTTCATATTGTGGCATTATCTTTGGAGAAGGTAAAATGCTGTTCAATGCTAGGTTCATTTAAAAACTCCAAAGTAATGAACAAACCAGGAACAAGATAATCCAAAGCACAGAAGCAATGTGGTCCCATAAAAGTAATTTATTCCACACCAAGAACTGTTACACTGCAAAATCCAAATGTAAGCGCTTTCATTCCTAAAACAATATAAGGAACTTCCTTAGACAATTTAAAGCATCCATTACTTCCTTTAAATAACAATTCCCCTTCAACATAAAATGCATCACAGAACACCCCCCCCCCCAGAATCAACCAGTCAGCATTATAGAAACAGTCACACCTTCAATAATACAAATATATCAAACTCTGTAAAACTGACAGTACTATGTCTTCTAAAACAATAAATAGCACATTTTTAATTCACTTTTAGTTTCCTACTTAATGCTTTTAATTTTAGAAGGCACTTAATATTTGCAGTTTCATTAAGCCCTGGCCATGAATGCTTTTTCTAATAATAATGGCCAGGGTCCACCTGTAACAGAAACTTTTAGTTTTTCTAAAATCATAAATTTAAATCTATGATATGAATTAGCAGTACCGTGTTTTGTTAAAGCATTAGTTTCTTTTAAAGTCCTCATATCACTAAGGTGTTCACAAATCCTATTTTTTAATTTGTGTTCTGTTTTGCCTACATAAAAACAAGGGCAATTAAAACATACCGCACAGTATACCACTTTTTCTGTATTACAAGACAGCCTATGATGGATTTTAACTTTATAATTATTAATCTTAAATTCACTACCTTCCAAAATGTAAGAACAATATACACACATCCCACATTTATACATTTGACCTATTATTTTTACTTTTCGGGGATTTTGTAACATATTTTTAATGTTAAAACCTCCTTTATATATGAATGAAGGCTTCTTTCCTATATGTTCTCTCAAATCTCTCACCTCATTCACAATATCTCAATTTTTAAGTATGATGTTCCTTATTCTATAACTATCAGTAGTGAATGGAGAAATAAATGCCCGATTCTGGTCTTTTTTATATTCAGTACATCATATAAAATTGCCAGTGTGTTCATTACAAGAAAATTCAAAGTGATCTAAAATGGTACCAGTTGGATAACTAATTTGGCTTTCATTTTCAGATACATTCATTAATTTATTACCCAAAATTGGGTTGAAGTGCCCCATAGCTCTTTTATTTATTACGTCATTTCTTAATGTATCCACCAACTCAAAAGGGTAGCCTCATTTTAAGAATATGCTTCTTAAGTTATCACATTCTTTTAAGAATCACTCCCATTCTGTGACCATCTGTGCCGCTCTAACATATTGGCCTTTAATAACTGCTCTGTTTTGAGAAAATGGGTGATGACTATTACAATCCAAAAGGAATTAGAATAGGTTTTATTTCAATAAATTTTAGCTGAAAAACAGTTATTCACAGTATCCTTCTTTAATAACACATCTAAGTAGTTTATTTCCTCTTCATTTACCGTATAGGTAAATCTCAAAAGAGTTGTAGTTTGGCTGATGTATTTTAAAAATGTGTGCACTTTTTCTTCAGGTCCTTTCAAACAGATGAAAATATCATCCAAAAAGAAAGTATATGTATAGCAAAACTGAAAAAATGGGGATTCCACTAAGAATCTACTCTCCCACTCTAACATAATAATATTCGCATACAACACGCAACATGAGGAGCCCATCGCAACTCCTTCCATTTGCAGATAGTATTCATTTTCAAATAGAATGAAGTTACTTCTTAGCACCACATCTAATAGCTGTTCATATACATTAATTTGGTCCTGTGGTACACATTTCTTTCTTAAATACTCACAAAACCACTCTTCACCTATATCATGAGGTATGCACGTATAACGATCTTTTACATCTACTGTTATGAACAATAAATCTTTATCAAATTCCACTTCATTAGTTATTTTCAAGAAGTCTGATGAATCAATACATAGCAAAGGTTCATTCAACACATGCTGTTTTAATTTAGTATCTAAATATTTTGCCAGGGTTTATGTAATTGAACCCCTTGCATCTAGTATAGTGTGCATTGGTGGTTGCTAGGCTCATACCACGCTTGGGACACATATTGAGAGACTTGTGTGATGTCTCTCTTTATACAGTCTAGGGAGGTACATCTTAGGTCATTTACACCCACATGGACTATGACTGGATTATACCAGTACTTGTGGTCCAGTAACCTGAGTGTCTGCATAATACAGTGGATCCTTGCCCCTGATAAGCAACTGCCTCTGAAGTTCTCCTTACTCAGCCTGGTGAGAGGAACATCAGTGTGTCTCACAATGGAGTCTCCAATGATCAGAATGTTGGTTTGTGCTGTGCCTTGCCTTATAGGCTTAGAAGTAGAGGCTCCATTAGATGTGGCTGTATGTGTTGATGTGGGTGTTTTGAAAGAGCACATTCGGGTCTGCTGTGGGTTTTTGTCATGTGTACTTCATCTAGGAGGTCTTTGGGATTTAGGAAGGTTACATCTAAATACGTCAACATATGTTGGTCTCTGCGGCTGCTTTGAATTATGTATGATGGGTGCAGCATGTGTACTACTGACAACATTACTGACATTAGGAGTGCTTTTTTGTGAGTTTTGCCTCCAGTGACATCATGTAAATACATCTCTCACATACCATATCAGTTTGTTTTGGGAATTAACTGTCTGTCAGTAAACATGAGGCAATTTCTACATTGCCTTAGGATGCCCATGTATATCAAGATGGTAAAAGACATAGTGGAAAATTTCAAATCCATGACAAAAGACCCTTTTCTATTGATTACTTTATATTCTCACTGCAACTCTCTAATATCTGGAGTATCCAGTTTTCAACTCTGGGGTAATTGCTCGTCACTGTAAACTAGTTGCCCTGTGTGCAGCTAGGTGTTGGTACTTTTACAAGCAAAATGTCAACACAAGGTGTCTGTGGCAATACAGGTCACTGCCAAACACTTGAGAGGAAACTAAGAGGTAAAGCATGATGATTTATGGATGAAGTATTTAGGCAGATATTCTGAAGTTAGAAGCAAATCAAACAGTACTTACTGAAAAGAAAGAAAGCATTAGCTTGCCAAAGAATAATGAAAAGATGCCTTTTGAACTTGGTCGACTTCTTCGAAACAGTCACCAAGGCCATTGATGAGGGAAAGGCAGTCCATACGGCCTACCTTGACCTTGCAAAGGCTTTCGACACAATACCCCACTCGGGTATTGTAGAAAAACTTACCAGCTTAAATGTAAACCCATATGTCACAAGATGGGTTGCAAACTGGCTTAAGGACAGAACCCACAGGGTTAGAGTTGCTGGCGCTATGTCAGACTCCAAGCCGGTCACAAGTGGTGTCCCACAGGGCTCGGTCCTTGGCCCCCTATTGTTCGGCATCTACTTCTCAGAAGTACAGGCAAACATGGGAGGACTTTGGCTGACAAAGTTTGCAGACGACTGCAAACTGGGCGCCATAGTGGAAAGTGCATCGGACACGGATATCCTTCAGAAGGGACTCACGGAAACAGATAGCTGGTGCCAGAGCCATGGCCTGAAGTTAAACGCCAAAAAATGTATAGTCATACCCTTCAGGAAAAACAAGGTAACCCCAAGCTACCATATAGGTGGCAATCCACTAAGCACAGAAGAGGTTATCAGTGACCTGGGGACCCAGGTTGACAGTGGCCTTTCTTTTGACACTCACATTGCTAAAGTGGTTAGAAAGACCTTCTACATTGCCCACCTGATCATGAAGGGATTCACATCCAGATCTAGTGAGGTCATTGTTCCCCTGTACTCTTCACTTATCAGACCAATGATCGAGTACAATGCCCCATTCAGGATGTATCTCACCCGACATCTGCAGCAATTGGAGAGACCCCAAAAGTTCCTCACCAAAAGGATAAAGGGACTCCAAAATCTGTCATATGCTGCCAGATTGAAGAAACTCCAGCTCTATTCAGTCGCATACCGTCTGCTCAGACGTGACATGTGCCTGACATACAAGGCCATGTCCAACCCGGAATTAATGGACATGCTCCACATCAAAAAATCCAAATCCACCAAAACCACTAGAGCAAGTGACTTAAACCTTAGCACGGATATAAATAGGACGTGCTGGAGGGATAGATTTATCACTCAGAGACTCCCTATGCTGTAGAATAAAATCCCGGTCCATGTGAGGCAGAGCACCTTGATGGCTCTGTTCAAGAGAAATCTTGACCTGTGGATGGGAGATCGTAGGTTTACCCTGGGAATCATCTCTGTGTCACTGCTGGACAGAGGCACAACAAACTAATGGGCACAGTATTTTTTCATATAAGAGGTGGCGTAAGCCACAAAACTTTGGGCTAGGCTTATAAATGCCTTAGGGCAGATTGCCTAGTATAAACCTATGAATCTATAAACCTATGGGCGCCACCTGAATGGCTACTGCCAACTACTAGTGTTGGTCTCACCACGGAATACAATGTTCATTTGCTTCTTCTCTCACCAGAACCAAAACAGTAGCACCGATCTCAAAATGAGAAGCAAGCCATAGTCTGTTTGCTGATGCACAGTCTTGTCCCAGATGATGTAAGGGTCTGTAGGATTGTTTTAGCCTTTTCCTGGTAGATGCCTTAAATAGCAACCAGACCAATAAGTCGTCAGGAATCTATTCACTCTGCTCCTTCTCTCACCAGGATAGAATCTAATTACACATTCCAAGTTGGCACCTATGAAGGAATTATTAGGCTTTCCAGTAATCAGCAGTCTCCAGGAAATAATGTCCCTATGATCCTGTTCTCACAGGAATAAAATAGAAGTACTAATCCCAAGATCACTACTGAAAGGCAGAATGTGGACTCTCCAATGACTGTTGGTATTGCAGTAGATGTTTCAGATTTTAAAAGTAAGATGGAAAATGTGTTAATATCCTAAGAGCTGCAGTGTGCACCGATTTATTAAATATGAAAGAGGGGTTAACTTAAGCTTTAGCAATCTAAGTGGAGAGACACTAATTTTAAAAGAGCAAGATAGAGTGGAAGGGGGTGAGCACTTTGAATTCTTGTTCTATGGAATACAGTGGGATGTCTTAAATTAGCATTAATGTTTTCATTCCTATCACGCTCATCCCACATCTCCGAACTCCCTGTGCATGTGTACACTGAAACACACTATCTCCTCCTTAAACAGAAATAATGATAATCGTCACAAAAATGTTATTGGTTTAAATATGATGAACAAATAGCCCAGATGAAGGATATAATATTAGTAGCACTTAAAATTGTTACCACTGGTAAAAGATAACCCCCCCAGATTTGCTAAACTTCTATACAGGACTAGCTTAGTCCTGCACGGAAGCAACAATTTAGGAGCAGGACGGCAGCGTGCCATGCATATTAATAAGGCATGCTGCCCGAGCTCCTAGGCTTACACGGAGTGTGTAAGAGTGCAGAGGGCATGTCTGAGAGCAGAGCTCTCAGAATAAACATGCCCATGCAATGTAGAACAGTAGAAAAGGGTATGCAATGAGCGAGACCATTCACAAGTGACCACATATCCTCACCAACAATCCCCCTTGTGTATAACAGTAACAGAATGTAGTAATAAAATGAAGAAACCCTATTTTTTCTTTTACAAATCCAATTGAAGCTAACCATAGGTGTGCGGGTGTGCCCATCGCTTAGCTAAGGTTAAAGCAGCTTAAAAGTCTAAAGAGGATAACAAGGAAGATATATGCAAATGAAGCAGCACAGCAATAGTGAAGTGAGCAGAGCATTTGCCTAACAAGCAAGCATTCCTGGTTCGAGTCCCACTACAGCACATTTTATTTTACATGGCAAAGCACATTATGACCAATATTTCTGTTACATAACCCACTAAATAACATATATTTATGAACTGGAGTACTGCAGTAAATGCACATGTGAGGTGTCAGTGTCATAATGAATAAGGCACTAGTAAGCAGGTCTAAGCACAAATAAGCAGTAGTAAGCATATGTAAGCACTAGTAAGTGCCCTTAAGCCTGTTTGTGTGGTGATAAGCAATGCCTACACTGGCTAAGAAATTCTAAAGCTAACTCTCTGTAAGCGGATGTAACAGCAGATTAGCAGTGCTTACCATTGCACAAACCCATGCAAACCCCCTTCCAAATGCTCAAAAGTGCCTTAATCACTCTGTATCCAACAGCCCTTGTTCTGCCCACCAACAAAATAAACAGCCATGCAGGTCTCGAACCAAGGACCCTATACATCATAGTCCCTGTAGTTATCCACCAAGCCATCACAGAAGTACAAAAGAATGAGGTATTAGTAAACATGTCCTCACCATAGTATAACCAAACTGAAGCTGTGAAAGGCATCAGTATACTGTCATATGTGCCATAGCCCACTACATAACATAAATATGTGAACTGGAGTACAGCTGTAAGCCAAGAAGTGAGGTGTAAATGTAATAGAGTGTTGAAGTCCCCAATAAAACACAAGGACTCCACAGAGTGTACGTACACATCAATCAGGGATACCAGGCATACATATAAGGTGTAATGAATAATAACACAATGCCAAAAAGGCATTATAATGAAGGTCTAATGTAAGCAATGCTAAGCATTGCACTGGCCAGCTTAGGAGGTGTGAGCAATGTGTAGACCAGCTAACTCTTTGTGCCCAGTGGTATATCCCTTTAAACAATGCCAACCTTAGGTAAGCAGGTTTGCCCATTACTTAGCCTTTTCAAAGCCGGCCAATCATGGAAATGTGCGGGAAATTGGCCCTACTTAAACCCAAGATATGGGAATACATCTCATAACTGGTTGTAGCTTCCCCTTGCAGGCACTATGGCAGTAAGGGAAGAAGGAGTTCCCTTGCATCCAGGAGTCCAAGGTCATGGCAGGATTCCTAGCTAAAGACCATGCACAGAGACTGCTGCAGGACCAGTACCAGGGCTCCCAATATAAGGCAGAGGCCTGTGACTGTCTCGCCCGTGACCTCACCAGTGCCACTGGCATACCCCAAACTGGTGAGCAGGTCAGGCACCACTATGCCAACCTGAAGCGGTGGAAGGGGGACCTCTTGGAAGAGTGGCTCCAAGAGGCTATAGCATCAGGGGATGTTCCAGACATGTGTAAGTATTACCCCAGTATGTGTGCAATAAGTGCCAGCTCAGGTATATCATGGATAGGTATGGCTAAATATTCCTCTTATGTCCCCCACAGCTGCAACAGAGTGGGCTGCAAACCAGGAGGCCCACATCTGCCACCTGGCCCGGTTGCAACACAAGGCAAGTCAGTAATACTCATGCTTTTACTGTCATAGGAAATAAAAATAAAAGTACTAGTAAATTAATTGCTAGTATAAAACCTGTATTGTTCAAGGTAAGTACTGCATACACTAGAGAATATGGCAGGAAGTGCCTCATATTGTTTGTATGGCAATAAAAGTGTAATATCCTGACAAAACAGGACTAACTACAGGACTCCATGTGTATATACTGGTATCATATGGTAATGCAGATTTGCAATCATGTAATAGTACTGTAGTATTAAGCACTGTTACCCACACCATGCACCATAAATTGAAAGTGTAGGAATGCCTGTATATGACAGGTGTAATCCCCAGAGGACATTTAGTACAACTGAGAGACACATAGACAGTAAACAGGAAAAATGCAGACAACAAAAACGAAATAGGACATGCAACTGAGATATGAACTGTTGTTTTTTTAACACACACAGCCACTGTTTGAATCCTGCCAGTGGTAGTAGCCTGCATACAGAATCATACCCCACAAATGTACAGATATGTCCAGAATGTCTATTAAAGTGGCCCATATCTATTGCCCATTAACCTATCCCCCTGGAAAATCAGTGGGATGATCCCAGACATATAGGCAGCAAACAGGAAATATAACTGATTGACACACATCTATGACAACAAACCTGGTACACTAGAAACTCCCCAATGCCTTATGTGACTAAGAAGCCACTTATGTCCCATTTACACCCCAAATTGTTAAGCTGTGGTCAGAGTGTGTACAGTAACAGAGTGATATGTATGTGCATAATAGTAATGTGGAACCTGGTACTATGTGTGGGAACATTCAGGTAGCGCTAATAAGCATTCCTCCCACAGGTCTGTCAGATACCAACACTGTGCCCATAAATACAAGAATGATATGCAGTTGCTCTGAATAATGAGGTATTACACATCATTGTCACCCACACTGCCCTACAACATAAAACTGTCTAGGAATTCTGTATAAGAGTGTTGTTATACAAGGTCGGAATGCATAAGCACAGGGGATTAATATGACAGAAAGCATATTGGAGATATACAGCAATAGCAATATAGCAGACACAACTGTGATGGACAGTGTTTAAGTTGTAGTAGACACAGCCATGATCTGAATCCTGGAAGTGGAAGTAGACTGCATACAGATTCATACCCCAGAACTGTACATGAGGCCAGAATGTCCAGTATATGTGCCCATATCTGCTGCCTGTCCCCTGATAAGTCTGTGAGATTATCCCAGATTTGTAAGCAGCAAATAGGGAATACAAGTGATTGTCAACCATCATGAGAACACACCTGTCACTGTAGCAACCACTGAAACTGTTAGGAGAATAATATTCCAAGTATGGCCTATCTACACTCCCATATTGTCAAGCTGTGACCAGAGTGTGTACATTAACAGAGTGAGACGTATGTGCATAATACTAAAGTGTAATCTGTAAGTTTGTGTGGCAACAGTCAGGTAGTGCTAACAAACATTGCTCCCACAGGTACGTTGGATACAAACACTGTGCTGAGAAATACAGACTGATATAACTGTACTGGTACTGTCCACCCTGGTATTGTAGGGGATTGTGAGTGTTGCAGTTTCTCTGAATAATAAAGTATCACTAGTCACTGTCGCACACACTGTGCTACATAATATAACTGTGTAGGAAAGCATGTGTATGTGTGTGTCAGGTCATTAAAGGTGGAAGAGGGCAATATTCTAGATATGTCCAGGCACACCAGCATGTGGTCAACACATGTCCAGAGTCTGTGCAGAAAGAGTTGAACAGCATAGTGCAAAACATCAACCCAGAATCCAGGTGTATGTGTGCAAACAGTTAGTGTTAACAAACATTCCTTCCACAGGTATACCAGGTAAGAGGTGTACACTTCAGGTAAAACCAGTTCATGTGCAATGATGACAACAGCTATATCACTGACCAAAATAAGGCTATAGAGTAGTGTAGCAAGACTTGTAAGGTAAAGATAACAGCACTGACTAGGAAAGTAATGTGGACTACAGGAATATACTACTTGTTAATTGACATCTTTCTCTTCTCCCCACATTATCTCCAACAATAATCAACATACCCACCCCAACTGGTATGTGCTGACTCTGATGATGTCCAATTGTTTGATAAATATTTTAATGGTTCCCATGTATGTGCCATATTGAATTATTGTTGGCATGGTGCCATCAATGTACCTGCATGCTGTTCTTATTACCACTGTGTTCCCATATATGCATGTGTGTCGTTTGCTATGCAACTGTTCCGTATCTGGTGTCTGGGTTAATGGAAATTTCTATGCATGCTGTTATATGTTCCGTATCTGGTGTCTGGGTTAATGGAAATATCTATGCATGCTATTATACCTAACCCTGGAATGTGTTGACTATTACTAACCCATATATGATGATGAAATCTAAACACTATAGCATGCTTGGGATGGCTGGTCCCAGCACACCCACCTGTCCCACCTCAGCTGGCCGAGGCACCAAGCACCTGC
The DNA here is from genome assembly GCF_019279795.1 of Protopterus annectens. Classification (NCBI taxonomy): domain Eukaryota; kingdom Metazoa; phylum Chordata; order Ceratodontiformes; family Protopteridae; genus Protopterus; species Protopterus annectens. The sequence continues at coordinate 1,321,646,145 of NC_056729.1, forward strand.
ATGTCTGTAGCCCAACCCCAGACCTCCCTGTCCGTAGGTCCTGCACCACCTTCGGGTGGAACCACACCAGGGGATGGGGCTTGCCCCCCCTGGGAGTGGGTGAGGACAGGCATTTGTCACCCATCGCCAGGTCGGGGTCATGGTGTGTAGAGCAATCAACAAGGAGTTTGATGATCTTCTACACCAACTCGAGGGCCATGTGTCATGATTAGAGAGTCAGCCTGGCTCTGCAGCTCAGCCCCCAGTACAGCCACCTTCAGGGCTGTGAAGGTGCAGTGGTTACTGCCCCTGGGTGGGGACCTCAGTCCCACTGTTACCACTAAGGGGCTTGTGGGCTTCTGATATCCCAACACCCCTCCCCATCAAGGTGTTTACCACCCGCATGTGTCATATACTACCCCTGTATGCGTTGTGTGTCTTGTCTGTTAACCTACCCAACCTACCTCCCCAAATATACCTACTACCCCTCCCCAACATCCCACTCTCACCTGAAAAAAAAAAGGGCAATCTGTCCCCCCAAAAAAATATCGCACCATATATAGCTGTCCATTTTGCACATTTGGCATCACAACTTATTATTGTTGTTCTCACCCCTCTCCCAGGGGTTTGAGTGTCCAAATGTTCCTCTAAATTCGGTGTATATGCACAGCTGTTGCTGTAGAAGAAATGGGCAGCTATGAATCTTCTCTGCACCCGTACTGCTCATCCCTAGCTATTTTTTGTACTGTCTTTCCGTCTTTGTGCCCTTTTTTCACCACTTTCCTATCAACCCATTTTTCTTTTCTTTTAAAGAAATTAGTGCGGAGGTAAGTGGGATTAAGCACTTTTAATCAGCAGTAAGCAGGTCTAAGCCTGTTTGCATGGGGGAAGCACTGCCTACACAGATTAAGAAATTTAGAAGCTAACTGAGTATAAGAAACTGTAACCAGAAGTTAGCAGTGCTTACCTCTGCACAAACATACACAAACCCGCTTACAACTGCTTTAAAGTGCCTTAATCACTCTGTATCCAGCGACCCATGTTCTGCCCAGCAACAAAATAAATATCCCCTGCAAGGCTACAACCCAGGACCCTGCACACCATAGACAAAGTGATTTACTACTAAGCAATGCCAGATATATATAAATTTGATGTTTTCTGAAACATATCATTCAGCCCAGTCATGCAGCAGTACAGATAATGTATACCAACATCTAGATATATGTGTGTGTGTAAATATATTAATATCTAAATAGATACAACATATCTATATATCTAGACATACACACACACACACACACACACATATATATATATATATATATATATATATATATATATTTAGAAATATATATATATATATATATATATATATATATATAAATATATATGAACATATATACATGCAAATGCCTACATCAACACATATGTATGTCTACACCTATATGTCTACATATACACAGCAAGCTACATATATGTAAACAGATATATATCTATGCAGGTATATACGGACATAGTTATATATATATCTAAGCAGATATATATATATATCTAAGCAGATATATATATATATATATATATATATATATATATATATATACATCCATATAAATATATATGGACATACATGTGTAGATATCAATGGGAGATTAACTAAATCATAAATGTCCACATGCACCATTAATAGGGTTGAGAGGCCACAAACAATATACGTCTTGTACGAATAGGTATATCTACCCCCCACAGCCAAACACATCCACCCTGCAATACACTACCAAGTGTTGCAGATCCCATAACCAGGTCCTGACATGACATGGGCATACGATGTTAACAGTACTACATCCCACCTGTATGATGTCAGGCTGGTATTGGTAACATATCATGCAGTACAGTCTGGCTCCCATAGGATATGTAAAATGTGGAAGCTATCAACATCCCCAGGATACATATACACACACATATATGCAGATACAGATATACATATATATATATATATATATATATATATATATATATATACATATGACTACACATACACACACAGAGATATGTACAGTAAGATACTTATGTAGTAGGCGCACACAATATGGAACAGCCACTATGCCTACAGTTAACACCCTAACAACTGGACACTGGATGAACCACCCATACAAATGGCAATCATTGCCTGCAACATATACCCACAGAGAGGTCATAAGATAAAACACCACACACAGGTTTGCAGAAATGGAATACCTTTATTTGTGTACTATTACAGATTTATATGCCATGTCATATAGCTGTTCAGACACTGACATCCATATCAACAGAGTAATGTAACTGTGAAACAGTTGTACTAATACAGTAGTCTGGAAAGTTCCACAACTGTTGCTGTCCAGGCCAAGACCTTCAAATCGTATAATAGTAATGACAGACTGGGCCACAGGATACCACACAATCAACAGTAAGTGATGCAGGTGTAGACTCCATCAGTCTCTATCTACACTCTCTACACAATCACTATATATTCAATCATATATGTTCAATCATAGCCTCACCTCAGGCTTTGTACCCACTGAATGGCGCACCATGACAGTTATCCCACTCCACAAAGGGGGAGCCACGACGGACCCCAGGAACTGCCACCCCATTAGCCTGATGAGCCTGGTCTGCAAGGCCATGGAACGTATCATTGTGGAACTCATAAACAAAGACATTGGTAATCTCCAAACTCTGGACCCTACTCAGTTTGGATTTGTAAAAGGCAGATCATGTCTCCTAAACCTGATTGACTTCTTTGAAGCAGTCACTAAAGCCATAGATGAGGGTAAAATGGTTCACACAGCTTATCTAGATCTCACCAAGGCTTTCAACACCATCCCCCACTCTGGAATTATAGATAAGCTCACTAAACTAGATATAATTCCCTATGTCACAAGATGGGTTGCCAACTGGCTCACGGACAGAACCCACACTGTGAAAGTAGCGGATTCCAAATCCGACATCAGACCAGTGACAAGTGGAGTACCACAGGGTTCAGTCCTGGGTCCTCTCCTGTTTGGTATCTACTTCTCTGAAGTGCAGGCCAACACAGAAGGTCTTTGGCTAACAAAGTTTGCAGATGACTGCAAACTAGGAGCCATAATCGAAACTCCTAACGATGTGGACAAACTACAAAAGGGCCTCACTGAGACAGATACCTGATGTCAAAGCCATGGCCTGAAGCTCAATGCCAAAAAGTGTATTGTCATCCCCTTTGGTAAAAACTCTGTACCCATGAACTACCACATAGCTGGTAGTCTACTTAATGCTGAAAATGTGATAAGAGACCTTAGGACACAGGTGGACAGTAGTCTCTCCTTTGATAATCATATTGCCACAGTGGTCAGGAAATCCTTCTACGTGGCTCATCTCATCACAAAAGGATTCTCATCCAGAAAAATAGAGGTCATTGCTCCCCTCTACTCATCACTCATTAGACCCATTATAGAGTACAATGCCCCTTTTGGTATGTACCTCACAAGACATCTACAACAACTGGAAAGACCACAGAAATACCTCACAAAGAGGATTACTGGCCTCAAACAGATGCCCTATGCAGACCGTCTCAAAATACTACAGCTTTACTCCATCACATATCGCCTACTCAGGGGTGATCTCTGCCTAACATACAAAGCTATGTCAAACCCAGAGCTGTTGGACATGCTCCACTTAAAGAAATCCCAATCCCTCCAAGCTACACGCTCTAGGGACCTTAACCTTGTCACCACAATAAACAGAACATGCTGGAGGGATAGATTCCTGGTCCAGAGACTTCCCATACTCTGGAACAGACTACCTATCTATGTCAAACATAGCTCCTAATTAGCACTCTTCAAAAAAAATCTTGATGATTGGATGGGAAATGGGAAATTCACCCCAGGGATCACTTCTGTGTCTCTGCTCGACAGGGGCACAGGAAAATAATTTTCTTGGGTGGCGAAAGCCAGGGTACATTTTTTGGCTAGGCTTGTATGGGCCCTAGGGCCGATAGCCTAGTACCTACCTATGAACCTATGAACTAGGTGGTAAGACTTCAGCTGAACAAATGGGATGTAACTATTACATACCAAGGCATAACTGACACCATCACAGGCACACTGGCAAACAGAACAGTCTGTATGGCAAGAGGCAATAGGCCCGCAGTAACCCACTTTATGTAAGCAATGTCAAGATAGGCGACATGTATGGTACTGTACATCCAGATACCTTAAGGCAGCTCACCCCTGATAGTCACACATTTTGTAACAGCCTAGGTTATGTATGGTGCATCCCCCCTAGACTCAATAATACAGGGCCATATACCACTGTTACATACACTGGCCTCTGGATTGCATATGGGCACACATGTATTGTGTAGGTGAAGCCCACACATATAAGGCCCTAGCCCCACCGTATGTGTGGGGGATACAACAGCAGTGGACTGCTGGTAGCCATGGCAATGTGGTATATCTATATGTGCATATGTATCTCTATCTGTGTATGTGTAGACATATAATCCTCTGTATATGTACATATCTGGGTGTGTATTTGCATATCTATGAGCATATTCACACCCATTTATATATGTCGATATGTACATGTGTAATTATCTATATAGATATCTGGATAATCATATGTACATATATAGTCACCATATGTCCTGAACATGGGGTGTAGCCTAACCTCAGCCCCTATAGTCCCATCTTCCCAGTGCAAGGGGATGGCAGGCATGTATAGCAGGTATATTAGCAGACTATTGCTACTGTAGTAGGGATTGTCTTCACAGACATGGTGTGTGTGGGAGGTAACATCTGCTTTTCACATGTGCACCATTGGCTATTGACAGACATCCTAAGGGCATCATAGTACAGTACTGCTGCAAGCATGTAATGCCCTGTAGACTACAGCAGAGATATTGGCCAATAGATGTGGACATTCTGACACATTCTGGACAGTCCAGAGGTATACACAGAACCCCTTAGTGCAGAACATGTGGACCAAGCCTAACAATATGGATGTTAACAGTCATGTAAATGGGTATAACACATAAAGACTGGTATACATTTGCCCCCATAGGTTATGCATTCACACACCCCTGTCTGTCCTGACACAATAACTGCTGGTACAGAGGTGCCATGGCCACATACTACCAACTATATATTAACATACATCTGTACAGCATCCCACCTCTCTGTCTGACATACATAACTGTTAAGGGAGGCCCAGCAGCAGTACATCTGGCAAGTATCTGGACATGACATCTCACTGGGTAGGTACACTAAACTGCTAGGCATGTAACAAAGCACTGTGCTGGCTACAGCCAGACTGGCTCAACACTGGCCTACATCTTCTATGGGGGGAATGCACATATACCTGCATATATAGCAGGCTGTACAGGCATGTCACAGCACAGGGTATGATACACCTGTGTGAAAGTGCATAACCACAACCAATGTGAGCACAGCTAAAGCTACATATGGTAAGCTAGCATAATATTACAGTATATGGACTATCTGTTCAACACCATCCTCATATGTGCCACTCACACACTAACCCTACATATACTGGGCCACTACACAGTGTGGTCTGATGCCTGTCTGTTGTATGGGACATGTGTGTGTATGGCCCTATAAACATGTAAGCCAATATGGTAACATACAGTGGAGCAGCGTCTAACATCAGAAAGGACAGGACCCAGGACAATGACATCTACCACAGTCTGTACACAGGCCAAGGTACATATTAACAATACACACACTGTCAACATTCACCATAAGTACATAGACGTCAGTACTGTACAAACAACCACAGAATGTCCAGGTTATGCCATTAAATATAACCCCTACTGTACATAACGTGTAGCAGCCTGATATCTCACTGGCTTGTTATCAGATATGACGACACTAATTATGGTGTACAGCACATATGCACCTCTTAATGCATGACATATGTACAAAGGTTGACAGAGTTGTGGCTGGAAGCACATACACAGGGGCAATATTGACATGTTGCTGTGATTACATCATACATTTACTGTTGTAACAGAGTTTGTCGCAACATATGTCCTATGAGGGATATGAATTCAGTAACTGTCATGGCTTTCACCATCTACAGGCTGTAATCCTCACACTACCTTCTGCAGTTCACAGATACATGCTCTGTGAGTAACACATGAAACCAAAGGCACCGCACACTGTCCAGTCTGCAAATGACTCTACAGATGTGGAGTCTTCATAGACATAGAACTGACATGGCAGGTATTAATACATGTAGGACAGCCATATCCTCACACACCCTGTTAAACCAACATTACTCCGAATGCAGTATAGCAGCACTTACAGTCTGTAGTCAGGTCAGGCACATCCCCCTCCTGTGTATTATGTGTTGGCCTGTTTCCACAGTGTATGTTGCCAAAGGTAAATCCCCAATCCATCTGAGATGCTGTTTGCCAAACAACAGATTGAGTTCTTGCTCAAAGTGAATGAAAAGGCCCAGCATCAACATGATGTCCCTAGATATTGGAGTGTGTTTCCATGCAATTAGCTATGGGAATGTTACCACAGCTGTTCCACATGCAATAAGCTAGGGGAGGGCTGCAATTCATGCAGAGGCCATCAGCTGATCATGAGCATTACCTAAAATGCACATGTTGCTGCCTAGGCAAAGCAGGTGTAGGTCTCCACATCCACCAGTGAGGGAGTGAGAGAGGCAAACAGAGGCAAAGACAAGTCAGGGAGGGGTGAGAGAGTAAAACTTAAGCATGTTTGTGTCACACACCAACCAGCATAGGGTATCAAACCCCTGATGACTATGTAGTTTTATCACAGTTCTATGCAGTTATTGGATGTGCTACATAGGTTATCTGTTGTGGAGCCCTCAGATCATATATGTGATGGTGAGTGACATCTGCAACAGAGACATGGTAGCCATACGGTAGGTGAAGTACATGTGCCTGTCTGCATGAACAGGTGCCAGCGTCAACACAACCATACTCTCACAGGGATGTACACACACTGACACACTTGGCAGGGCCAGGATTATAACTCATCACTAGTGAGATTGCCACAACACATTACTGTGCAGGTATCACATGCACCATATGGGTCATACAGAGGTTATATGGGCAAAGGATATGGGGAGGTGTCTGACATCAGAAAGCATGCTTCAGTATGCCAATGGGGGTTGTAGTGAGTGTTGTTATGATCATACACATCATACAACACACACACAAACACACAGGATGCCATAACTGACATGCATGGGTGCATGTCAGTACTGGCACCCTGTGTGCCAGTACTGACATGCATGGGTGCATTTCTGCACAGGTGTGTGGTGGTCAGCTGTGCCAGATGGCTATACAAGGCTTGGTGATGGGTACACCTTGGCATCAGGCCACATGACAATGGCCTGCATTGTGGCTCAGGGCTGTAGTTTCTGCATTTGCCCACACAGATGGGTATTGTAACCATCATCCAGTCACCTGGGTGACTATTGCATGTGGCCAATGCTGTGCATTGCTTGCCATGTATGTGTTCCTTAGTCCATGACATGGACGGTGTCTGGGATGTGCATACCTCCCACATGCGTGTACAGTGACATGTGGAACTGTATCTAGGGTGTCTGGCCCATGTTGTGTGCACAGATTATCATCAGATGTGCCAGTCTTGGCCAACTGTGGTGGGTATTGGTAATGGACAGCAGGTTTACCCTGCACCTACATTGATAGCATGCTAATATCATTCCCTGGTGTCAGTGGCATCTGTCCATGCAGGGCATGTTTTTAGGCATGGTATGTCCTTTGTGGTTCACATGTGATGGCACCACAGGTGTTGCAGGTGTCTAGTGGGGAACATATGGAAGGTGCACTGTCTGCATGTACGTGCCTATTGGACAGATGGACAAGGTGCCATGCCCTCTGTAACCCACTGCAATCACTCCATAGTTACTATCAGTGGCCAATATGCACTACCTACATACTGGCTGTTGCCTAGGCATGTGTGTGTGTGTATGTGTGTGTGTGTGTGTGTGTGTGTGTGTGTGTGTGTGTGTGTGTGTGTGTGTGTGTGTATGAGACATGGGTTGAGAGTGTGCTCTGGGTAATACTGGGATTGCTAACTGTGATTGCCTGGCCTTGATGTCAAATGTATGGGTATGGATTTGCACCCCAGCCTCTCGGCTACTTCACATATGTTATCCATGTACAGTGGACATTGTAATATATACTAGGGCCACCATATAAGAAATTTGCAAATCCCACTCCATATTGGGCCCAGGTGTCACACACTCACACCCACCTCCACACAGGCTACGAGTTACAAACACACACACGCACACACTCACACACACACACACACACACACACACACACACACACACACACACACACACACACACACACACTTGTCATGTCTGGGAGTAGAATCCCTACTTAACTAGTTTATTATACTACACAGTTATAGTATGTACCATGAAGATTACTGGAGTACTCCTTCCCCAAAGATGTATATCACATTGGATGACATTAGCAGGATTCCCAAAGTAGGACATTCGAATTGTAGTGAGTGTGGCTAGGAAAAAATACATTGCTCCCTGCACAGAGAGTGACACACAAAGCATCCACAACTGACATGTGTGGGTAGACAACCCCTAACAAAGGTCTATATCACACTACAGCATGCAGCTGTTATAGGACACACCAAGGGGATTACTGGAGAGCTTTTTCCTCAAAGGAGCATTTCACAATGAATGATATCAGCAGGATTGCCAAAGTAGGGCATTTGAAATGTATTGAGTGTGACTAGCCTAAAATGCATTGCTCCCTACACAGACAGTGACACACACACAAAACATCTACAACCAACATGTGTGGGTATAGAACCTCCTAACAGGGGTCTATATCACACTACAACATGGAGCTGTTATAGGACATACCATAGGGACTATTGGAGAACTCCTTCCCCAAAGGTGTATTTCACAATGAATGACATCAGCAGGATTGCCAAAGTAGGGCATTTGAAATGTACTGAGTGTGACTAGCCTAAAATGCATTGTTCCCTACACAGACATTGAAACACACAAAAAGCATCCAGAATTGCCATGGGTGGGAATAGAACCCTACCAGGGGTCTAAATCACCCTACATCAGTACGCAGTTATGGCACATGCTACAGATATTACTGGGCTACACCCTTCCCAGAGGTGGATTTCTAGGTGGATGACAGCAGCAGCCTTGCCAAAGTTGAGCATTTCAATTGTAAGGTGTCTGACTAATCTAAAAAGCATTGTGTTCTACCCACACACACACACACACACACACACACACACACACACACACACACACACACACACACACACATACACACACACACACACACACACACACACACACACACATGCACACACTTGTCATGTCTGGGATTAGAACACCTACATATTTTATTATCCTACAGCAGTACGCAGCTATGGGATGCACCAAGGAGGTTACTGTGCTAAAATTCTCCCAAAGGTGTATTTCACAGTGGATGACCTCAGCATGGTTGTCATAGTGAGGCTACGGGGAGGGCAGTGTGTGTGCATGGGCCATAACCCATTCATCTAGGGGTTGACACTCCACATGCGGGTACAACTTGGGTCATATTTCACAGGTACATGTATACAGCTGTTAGATGACTACTTCCTTGTGCAGTCATGTTGCACAGCTGGCACATGCACCACATACTCTGTAATTCTGACAGATACCAGTGGCTAGTATCTGCAGTGAGTGACATCTGACCCTCGTGTGGTTGTGACCCTTTGGCTATATGCTTGGTGGTACAAGCCTGGATGGCTCCTTGTCACAGTCACCCTCTTCCACACATCTATGTATGTCTACCTTTGACGTATTATAGTGTGTTGTCCTTAGATATATGTCTGTATTCCTGTACACTGTGTGTGCAAAGCATGTGTGTTGCATAATGAGGAGAGTCTGCACTAATATCTGCGGCTGCCAGTTATGTCTGGTCCACTGGTGTTTGTAGACATAGCCTTCATGTGTTTAAGTGTGTGAGCATGACCAGTATGACCTTTCAGTGTGTTGTTGACTGACATTGCCTTCATTTCTCTGTCTGTGAGCATGCCCAGTATGGCCGTCTGTATTGAATGTGTGGATCGAGTCCAGGTAGTTTGCACTGCAGTGCTGTCCTTTGTGTTGTACACCTACAGGTAGCATGCTGTCTCTGCAGACTATCCGTCGATCATTTGGCATTGACTGTTACTACATTTCTGCATAGCACAGGGGGGCACACCTGACTATTTCTACATTTCTAGACAGGACTAAGGGAGCACATCTCACTGTTACTACATTTCTACGTAGGATGGGGGGCACACCTGACGATTTCTTCATTTCTACACAGGATTGGGGACACACCTGACTGTTACTAAATGTCTACGTAGGATGGGGAGGGGCACACCTGACACTTGTACACATTTGCTAAGACTGTACTTATGTCGGGTACTCCATTTCATTCTGTAGTCTTACCTATCATACTGACTAAAGCCATACCATTGTACTACAGATCTTAGCTTATAATCACCTACATATTAGTTTCTGACTTCCTACTCTTCAGAACTGATATCCCACTGCCTGACCTGTTGTAGTCTGTCTGTGTAGGCCTGGGGGGGAGGTTACCCATAGGCCTCATTCAGAGGCCATTGCACAGCTTTTGTTTGTGTTTGTCTACACCTGTCCTGCTGGCTATGACTGTTTTTGGGTATGTGAACCCCCCCCGACTGGCATGTGTGAGTCACTTACCTTGTGGGTATCCCAGTATTGAGGGTGGTACTGCTGGGCTGCCTATGTCGAATACATATAGTGCACTCCCTACACATGGTTAAGCACAGGTAGTGTAATGTTTGGCATTCCTTTTACTGTATGTGAGAGTCAGAGAGAGAGGTGTTATTCCCTGGGTCCCTCCTGTGTCAGTGTATGCGCTATGTGTTGCCTTTTTTCCAAGGCCAGGGCATACTGGACACGCCTCCTTCTGCCTACTGTGGCAGGCTAAGATTGTTCCTCCTCCAAGTCACTCTGTGCCTTTGCAGGCCTTGGCAATGGTGGGGGGCTGTGTGGCCCTGCCCTGTGCTGTTCCTGCTGCAGCTGTTTCTGCAGGATCATATTGTGTAGCATGGCACATACAAGGACAATTTGGGTACATGTAGCTGGTGAGTACTGCAAGGTTCCACCGGATGTCTCCAGGCACTGGAACTGTGACTTCAGCATCCCAAACACATGCTCTACTGTAATTCTGGTCTGTGTGTGTACCTCATTATGGAGTTCTTGTTCAGGTGTGTGTGTATTTCTGATGGGTGTCATCAGTCACAGCTCCAGTGCATATCCAGCATCCCCCACTAGGTGACTGTCAGGGATGTCCCCATTGGTAAATCTCTGGGACAGCTGCATCATATGTGGGAATCATGATAGCTTCCAGGGCAGCCAGCACACACATTCATTATTATGCCCTGGGCATCGCACACGACCTGGCAGTTGATGGAGGGGAAGCCCTTGCAGTTGATGTAGCCCTACTTCACTCATTGGGTGGTGCTTTGATGCATATGTGCAGGCAGTCTATAGCACCCACTACCTCAGGGTATTCTGCTATTTGGTGGAATAGTTGCATATTGCTGGCCAATGCCTCATGGGTGTTGGGGAAATATATGTGCTCACCGACATGTGTTGACATGGCATCCAGGAACTGGTGGAGTACCCTGGATGCTGATGCCTTTGAAATCCCCATAATATCCCCAGCTGGCCTTTGGAAAGTACCACTAACTAGTATTCATAGGCCTATACATACCTTGGTATCCACTGGGATGGGTTCCCCTCTGTTAGTTCTGTATGTCAGGCATGGCTGGCACAGCTCAACAATTTGCTGTCAGAGGTCCCTGTCCACCCTATAGCGCTGCACTATCTCCAGCTCATGTAGCCCCTGGTAGGTTACCCTGAGTCTGTACACTCTTCTCTGTCTCCTCACTGTGGGTTGGTTGACAGCATTCACATTCTCATCATCCTCAGCCTCTTCCACAAGTTGTTGTATGATAGCTATTGCAGACCCTATCATTTTGCTGTTGTGAGTGTTAAACGTTCCCCACTTGTTTACACCGGTGGTGTAGAATGTGGGAAAACCCAGAGGGGAAGGTGTTTGCATAGTTTATAGTAGTGTTCTGGGCTGGGCTGGTCTGCTGCCTGTGTAATTGGCTGATTCTGATACATTTCACCTGCCAGCTAAGCTAGTTCTCCTTGATTACCTTCTTACTGCTGTTTTCCCTTCCCATTGCCTTCCTGTTTAAGCCCGGGTGCACATCGCCCAAACAGAGAGCTCAAATGTGCACACTGCTGCTATTTCCTGGTTTAATTTATTTTTTCTTACTGTAAAACCTGGTGCATGGCATGCACACCTGCTTAGGCTTTGTAAAGAGTGCTAGGCAGATTTAGACACACCCCCTAGCTTAGCTGTGATAAGCTAGGAGCAAACCCGAGCCACAGGGCTCCAATCCACTTACAGTATGTCTGACACCCCCCCATGATGTCACCTATCTCCTAGGTTTTCCCCAAGCTATTCCTACTCTTACACTTTTGGGACCTGCCTCACATCCTGGGGAAAACTGGGATTCACTATCCTTCCCCTCATTTGCATAGGATTGCCTGCTAATGCATAGTTACATGTCTCACACTGAGCCTCCCCCCTTAGCAACCACTACTCACTGGCCATGTTGTCTTCTGCCTGCCATTGACTTGCATGGCAGAGTACTTATTTTAGTTATAATGCTTAATTTAGGTTCATTTTGTTATTTTCCCCCATGCCGTTTGTGCACCGCTGCCCTACGCTTAAACAGCCGAGATCGGCTAATAAAAATAAAAGCTGCTTTATGTGATTTTTTTACTGTTTGCAATGCCAATAGCCTTATACTTGGCCATCGGCATGCTTACTACATGATATGCAGCCTTTATTTGGAGCTGTCACAGCTCTGTTTTGGATTTTGCAGAAATGTACTCGGTTACTAACCGAGTATATTTCTGCAGATAGCACTAGTCCAGCACAGATGGTTGTAAGCTTCCTGGACTGCAAAATCACCTCATTTACATGGCTTTCTCCTGCAAATGGGGTGATTTGCATACAAGGGTTTAGTCCATGCAGGATTAGTGCAGGAGTGGTCGTGCACACCCCTGCAGGCTGTTCCTGGATCGCACGACAGACATATTGCCTGCTTGAGCTCACGCACCAATCTTGCACGCCATGCAAGCTTTAGAGAATCTGGGGGAATATTGGCTATCATTGCAATGCTACACCTGCCTCTGGCTTGTCAAATATTGCAATCTGATGCAGGAATTTTAAATGCCTTCATATTAAGTGACATATAATACCACTTATTAATGCAGAATGCTAGGTTGCACAGGAGTTAAACTGTAGCTATACTGAATAAGATTGTGTGGACCATAAAGTAAAAAGCATGAGGTAGTTTAAAGTAGAAATTAAGTTAGCAGTCCTTCAGTTCACTTAAAATTGTATGACATATAAAGATAATTGATAATGAGCAATCTAAATATATTTCTTATCTTGATTTATTAATTTATTTTGCTTTCCTGCATATAGGTTCGTAGGTTCATAGGTAGGTACTAGGCTATCTGCCCAAAGGCATTTATAAGCCTAGCCAGAATATGTTGGCTTTCGCCACCCCCTTAGATTAGTTCCCTGTGCCTCTGTCCAGAAGAGCCACTGAAGTGATCCCCAAGGTAAACTTTCTGTTTCCCATCCACTCATCAAGGTTTCTTTTGAAGAGTGTTAGCGAGGAGCTCTGCCTAATGTAGATTGAAATCTTGTTCCAAAGCATGGGAAGTATCTGGGATAGGAATCTATCCCTCTAGCACATCATATTTATTGTTGTGGTGAGGTTTAGATCCTTAGAGCGTATGGCTTGAGGGGATAATGTTTTCTTTAGGTGGAGCATGTCCATCAATTCTGGGTTGGACATGGCCTTGTATGTCAGGCAGAGATCACCTCTGAGTAGGCGGTATGCAACCGAGTACAGCTGGAGTTTCTTCAGTCGAGCTGCATAGGGCATCTGTTTGAGGCCAGTGATCCTCTTGGTGAGGTACTTCTGTGGTCTTTCCAGCTGTTGCAGGTGTCTTGTAAGGTACATACCAATGGGGCATTGCACTCTTTGATGGATCTGATGCGTGATGAGTAGAGGGGCACAATGACCTGTTTTGATCAGGATGCGAACCCTTTTGTGATTAGGTGGGCCACGTAGAAGGATTTTCTAACCACTTTGTCAATGGGATTATCAAAGGTGAGATTATTATCTACTTGGGTCCCCAGATCCCTTATTACGTCTTCCGTATTTAGGGGACTACCATGTATGTGGTAGTTTGTGGGTACTTTGTTTTTTCCAAAGGGGATGACTATGCGCTTTTTGGCATTTAGCTTGAGGCCATGATTTTGACACCAGTTATCCGTCTCAGTGAGACCCTTTTGGAGGATGTCTGTGTCAGCCTGAGAGTCAATTATAGCCCCTAGTTTATAGTTGTCTGCGAACTTGGTCATCCATAGTCCTCCTGTGCTTGCCTGTACCTCTGAGAAGTATATGCCAAACAGGAGGGATCCTAGGACTGAGCTCTGGAGAACTCCACTTGTAACTGGTTTAGAGTCAGACTTAGCTCCCACAACTCTCACCATGTGGGTTCTGTCCATGAGCCAGTTGGCAACCCATCTTGTGATGTAGGGGCTTATGTTCGGGCTGGTGAGCTTGTCTATAATACTGGAATGGGGAATGATGTCAAAGGCTTCAGTTAGGTCTAGGTAGGCTGTGTGCACCACCTTTCCCTCATCTATAGCCTTGGTAACTGTCTCAAAGAAGTCCACCAGGTTTCGGAGGCATGATCTGCCCTTAACAAAGCTGAACTGGGTAGGGTCCAGTGTTTGGAGGTTCCCAATGTCTCTGTTAATGAGTTCCATAATGATGCGCTCCATAGCCTTGCAGACCAAGCTAGTCAGGCTTATAGGGCAATAGTTCCCAGGGTCTGTTGTGGCTCCAACTTTGTGGAGCAAAATAACCATTGCTGTGCACCACTCTATGGGTACGTCACCTGTGGAGAGGCTGAGTTTGAACAGTGTGTTTAGGTGAGGGGTTAGTTCGTCTTTTAGCTCTTATAGGATGCAGCCTGGGACACCATCCAGTCCCATTGATGCTGTGTTTTTGGCTTTGGAGAGGGCTGTATTAACCTGAGAATCTGTGATTTCAAGGACTCAACATTCTCCTGGTATGGTTATTGGCTCTTTTGGGGGTGAGAGGGGGCGTGAAGTTTGCACTGAACCTGTCTGCCAGGATGTTGGTGATATCGGTCGGTTCAGTGTGTTTTGTGCCATTCTGCACTAACTCTGAGCAGATCTGAGCATTGCCACTTAGATTCTTGACATAGCTAAATTATCTTTGGAGTCCTTGGCAATTTTTCTTTCAAAGCTCGCCGTGGATGATTTTATGAGGGATCATAGTGTCTTGCTGATACTGATCAGGGATGTCTTACCTTCTTGGGATTTTACTCTTTTCTGTACTAGTTTCCTCCTTCTAATGTATAGCTTGTTTATGGCAGGAGTCCACCAGACTGGTTTCTTTTTCTTGGAGGAGTGAGTTTTGGTTTTGCTTGAGATGGCACGATCCATGCATTCTTGTAGGTGCCCGTAGAATGCATTAGTAAAGGATTTTGCAGCTTGGACAGCATTATCCTTCAGTATGGGAGCTTTGAAACTTTCCACCTTGGTCTTAAGTAACCTGAAGTTTGCTTTTTAAAAGTTTTTCACGGTGGTTTCCTTGTCCGGGGGAGGGGGCGGAATGTGGATATCCAAAGTGATTTGTTTATGGTCAGAGTTAACCAGTGAGCGGTTGACCTCTGGTGTGGAACACCAGTTGCCCATGTTGGTGATGACCAGGTCCAATATGTTGTCACCTCTGGTGGGAGTGTTGACCAGTTGAACCAGGACGTTTGAGTTTATAAATTCTAGGAAATGTTGGGCAAGGGAGTTAGTACTTGAGTAGTTCTCCCAGTTAATGTTTGGGCAATTGAAATCACCCAATATTAGGGTGTTTGGTAGGACCTTTCTGTTTTCCAGTGTTTCCAGAAATGTGGAATAATGGGGTCCTGGGACATGGTGGGTGATCTGTAGCAAACTAAAATTTGAATTGCAATTTTGCCAATTGTTAGTTGCACGTGAATGATCTCTGAAGCATCGTGTTGTGCCACTACCCTGGAGGTGTGGGTATCCTTGATGAATATGGATACACCCCTGCCTTTTGTATTTCAGTTTGGGTTCTGTGGCTGAAATGTATGGTATGAGTTGTAGCCTGGTAGTGCTGGGGTGCTCTCTGGAGCCTTAAACCAGGTTTCTGTTACTGCACATATATCGATTTTCTCCATACTGAGGAGTGCCTCGAGTGTGTGCATTTTGAGGTTTAGACTTCTGGTATTGAGTAGCATTAATCTCAGTTTTTTGTTAATTGTGCTATTTACGGTGGTGGGTTTGTCTTTTGAGCCTTGCATAAAAAAGGCACTAAGGGGTGGCAAGAGTCTTGGTCAGTATTCAAAAGCCTAAGTGTGACAGGTGCAAGCCATCTCTAGAGAAGCAGCGTGGCTTATTGAGCATGTCAGCCCAGGTGAACAGACACTGGATCCCCTTTGAATGACACCAGAAACTTAGCCAAATGTTGAAATTGAGATTTTTTTCTTTATACCATGGTATCATTCTTGGTGAGGGCAGGATGCTACTCAGGGTCAGGGTTATACCGGCCTGGGCTATGTGATCAGAGAGCTCTTCCATGTCTCTTTTCATGTAGTCCAGGGAGGTACAGCTCAGGTCATTCACACCAACATGGACAATGACAGAGTCATATTTGTACTTGTTCTGGAGTGACCTGAGTGCTTGTGTTATGTGGCGGATCCTGGCACCCGACAGACAGCTAACAGTAACCTTCTCCTTATTCAGCCTAGTGAGTGGGATGTCAGTGTGCCTGACTATAGAGTCACCTATTACTAGTATGTTCAGTATGTTATTTTGCCTTAAGGGCTGTGATTGCATGACACACTGGTTTCGTGAAGTATGTGTTTCATGGTTTGTGTTGGGGTTGGAGGTTGCTTGGATGTTTGCTTTGGAGGTCTCTGTTGATTTTGCAGATTTTTATTTAGAGCCTCCAAGTATGTTTTCATGTATTTATGTGTGTTTTTTGCCAGTGCTGGTTTAATGGGTCTATGTGAGACTGGTGGTGTGATCCAAGTATTTCCCTTCTCCTCTTGACTGTCTGAGACAGTCTTGGGTTGAGAGAGCTTAGCCTCCAGTTTGGCTGTATAATTGCATCTCTCGCATGTATTAGTGTTTGGTGGTAGGAGGAGAGGGTTGTCTGTGTACATGACACAGTTGTAACATTGCCTCAAAATGCCCAGCTTCACCAGTTGGACTAGAGAGTACACCTGAAACTGCCCTTTGGACATGCCTGGATAGGTATAGAGAACTGTTTTACTGGATGGCTGGTAAGGCCAAATAGAGAGTTTTGTCCTTCTGTACAGTACAGGAGGATCTAGTGCTACGGTTTATAAGTGCTTGCTATAAGTTTTGAGCAAGTGCCGAGCTGAGAAATGAATGGCTTGAGTGCTTAAGTTGAAAGTCTGTCTAGTTCCAAGGGAAAATTGAAGATGAGACTTTGCAGAGCCGGGAATAGTTTTACCCTAGCTAACCAGCGCTGCCCAGTGTGCAAAACCGGGCAAATGCGATATTTATGGCAGGGAAATGAAAGAGAGAGAAATTAGCCCAAAATGGCCAGTAAACTACTAATTTCTTGGCTGAAACCACTCCTCCAGGGACAGATAGGCTGCTCAAAGCTCCCCTCCCTCACAGGTGAACAGAGAAACTTCCTTCTATCCAAGTAAGGTATGGACAAACAGATTTGTAAAACAGCTCTGAATTCAGCACTAACCTGAAAACTGGACTATACTAGCATATATAGGTTCATAAGCTCATAGGTGTACACTAGGCTAATAATCACTAGGGTCTTTATAAACTTAGCCAAGCATCACAATTATATCCTGCAAGTTTATATAACTTAGAGGTTATTTTAAGGGATATATGTAAGCTAGGGTAAGATATAAAGGCTAGCGCTCCATCAGAGACATAGGTGTTAGACTCAGCGTAAAGTTCTAATGTCCTGTACACTGGTCTAGTTTTCTCTTGAGAAGGTTTAGGGAAGAGCTCTGCTTCACATGCATGGGAAGTCTGTTCCAGAGAAGTGGAACTCTCTGAGAATTATACCCGTTCCTCCAATGTGTTCTGTTTATGTTGCAAGGAAAGCTTAAAATCCCAAAAATTAGTAATTTTGATGCTATTCATTTTGAGGATCTGCAAAAGGTCCATCATAGTAAGATCCAAGGATGACTTGCATGCCAGGCGTAGATCACCTATCAACAGTCTGTAGGAAATAAAGTATAAAGAAATGGTTTTGATGTGATCTGCTTATATGCTGTTAAAGCCCTGTATTGTTTTTGTGAGGAATGTCTGTGGACATTCCAGTAGTTACATGTGCCTGGTCAGGTACATATGAAAGGGAGTGTTGTACTCAGTGATGGGCCTGACATGTGAGTGATACAATGACTTCCTTGGACCTAAACACCATGCTTTTACTTCTAAATGAGTAACACAGAATTATTTCCTTGCTACTTTAGACACATGTTGGTCAAAAAACAGATTACTATCAACATACGTACCAAAATCTCTGACTACTGGTTCTACTCTTAGGTGTGTCTTATTGATGAGGTAATTTCCTTGGGTGGCTGACTTTCCAAAGGGTAGCATTATGCATTTCTAGGCATTTAGTTTTAAGCTGTGACTTTGGCCCCAGTCATATTTCTGTGTTGGTCCTTCCTGGGGGATGTTAATGTCTAGGGGGATTCTATAACTGCTGTAAGTTTGCAATCATCTGCAAACTTGGCCAGCTCAAGGCACTTGACACTGGCCTTGACTTCCAAGAAGTAGATGTCAAAAAGTGGCAGACCTAGCACAGATCCCTAAGAAACTTTGCTATTGACCAGGTTCTTTGTGGAGATGGTCTCTCCTATCCTAAAATTCCTTTGTCCAATGTGATCCAGTTGGCTATCCAGTGAGTAACATAGGGGTTTATGCCAATAACCTTGAGTTTGTTTACAATGCCCAAGCAAGGCATAGTATCAAATGCATTAGCCATGTCAAAGTAGACAGCATGCACTGTTTTGCCCTCATCCATTGCCTTAGAGACCTTCTCAAAGAAGTCCACCAGGATGAGTAAGCATGATCTGCTTTTGATGAAACCAAATTGGGTTGGATCCAATGCTTGAATGTTTTCTATGCCTGTGTTAATCATTTCTATGATAACTCTTTTCATGCGTTTGCATGAGACTAGTCAGACTTATGGGTCTGTAGTTCCCAGTGACCATTGATAGCCTGCCCTTATACAGATAGATGTCTGTTGCAGTTCTTCATTTGTGTTTAACAAAGTATGTCTGGAGGCTATGGTTAAACACTGACTCCAGTGGTCCCAATAGATCATGTTTCAGGCTATTTAGGAGGCATCCATGGATATTATTTGGACCCTTAAATGCAGTGATTTTGGTCTTCCTTTGAGAAGACATCTTGGACCTGCTCCATTTTGACAGTAGGGGGATGTTGATGGTATTTTCTGGGGGCCAGCTGGGGGAGAGAGGGGGTTAAAACTGGAGCTGAATTTATTGGTCACTGGATTTGCTATATTTTCTGGCTCTGTGTAGGTGGCTGCATTTACAATCAGTTTTGCATACTGCTGTTTGCTGCCTTCAAGGCTTCCAAAATAGCTAAATAAAGCATTTTAGTTTTCTTTTGCCTGGGAGGCTATCTTTACCTCAAATATGGCAGTAGTAGAGTTAATTTGAACGCTTAGTTATTTCTGCAGATTGACGAGGGAGCTTTTATCATGCTAGGCATAGCACTTCCTAATCTTGGCTATGACTTTTTTTGCTTTAACTGTGCAGTCTGTTTATGTCTGGATTTTATGAGGGTGGTTTGATTTTTGAGTTAATTTTGGGCTTATTTCTGCCAAGTATAGTGGTCCCTATGCATTTACTGATATGATTGTACAAGATTTCTGTGAAAAATTCTGCAAAGGCAGCTGTATTATCAGTGTTTGGTGGGAGGCTTGAAATTTTGACAAGTGGTTATCACTTAGTAGTAACTTTGCCTTATAATAGTACCTTAATATTAGGGTTAGCCAAGATCACATAATTGAATTTTTATTATGAAGAAGGCAGCTTTATGGTCTGACCTTACCAGAGAGAACACTACACTGGGGGATATTGCATTCTCCCATGTTTGTAAGTATCAGGTCGAGTATGTTTGCACTTCTAGTGGACATATGGACTATTTGTTTTTGTGTTTGTGTTTGCAGGAATTTCAGGGCCTCTAAATATCTGGTTGTGTTTACAGTGGGGTAGTTGAAGTCATCCATGAATATGATATTGGATTGAATGGTTAGGATCTCCAGTAAGTCCAGGTTGGTGAGTTCATGGGTCAGAGAGGGTGACTTGTAGCTTATAGGTATATGATATTGCACTTTATTTATGGAAATATGGACATGTAGAAGCTTTAGCATGCCATCCTGTTTGAGTAGTCTTGATATGAATTTGTTGTTTATATAGATTGAAACATCTCCGCCTTTGTTTCCTGCCTGTGCAGTATCTGGCCTGAATGTGTGGAAAGCATTGTAGCTCTGCACTGCTGGGATGCTCTCAGTGGCTTTAAACCATGTCTCAGACTTGTAGTTTAAATGACTTGAGTGTCTGGGTGATTTGGCAGATTCTGGACCATGATAGAGAGTGCACAGTGATTTTATCCTTTTTCAGCATATGTTGATCTATGTGATGGGGTCAGAACTATGAGTGGTGTGTGTAACTCTTATGGTAATAAAAACCTGATTGTTAATTTGAGTGCTTTTGTGTAAGTCTTACCTTCAGTGACATTATGTAATTATATCGCTCACATACTGTAGCCATTTCTCAAAGAATTAGTTGGTTTCCAGTGAACATAAGACGATTCCTATGTTTTTTCAGGATGCCCATAACTACCAAGCTGTAAGCAGGGAAACTGGATAAGTTCTCATACATGGTATCAGGTCTTTTTATGTGAACTGCAATGGGTGGTACAACAGTCTATTTTTGGGTACTGAGAAGGTAGAAACTGCAAGTAGACTGTGTATGATTGAATTTGGGCAGCAGTGATTCTCGGCATGTAAATAATTTGCTCTTTGTGTAAGTACAGGGTAAGTCACGGAGATGTTTTTATTGGGAATATTTTGTTTCTACATGCTTGTGTCTATACAAGGCACTGCTAAACCCCACTGCATGAAGAGTAGCAGAATTTATAGACTCGGACAAAAGTGACTAAACCAAATGAAACACTAGTCAAATAAAGAATCTCACTTTAAGCCTCCCTATTTTTTCCAGCTCAGACAGACCAGACCACCTTTCTACTGCCATTAGCATCACTGTCCTATTCTCCTTAATGTAAAAACACACTTCTGTTATCCAGTTACCACAAGCTCGAGTTACAACTTGCACAGCTGGCCAAAGCTATTTTTTTCAGTTTGAAAAGTGATTAAACATAGAATTATATGAGCAAAGCTGATAATCCACTTAACTCAGAAAAAAAAAAACAATGGGCACTTTCAGAGACTAAAACACATAATTTGATCAGGAATGCTGATATGTGTGTGGTATTTATTTTTATGCTTAGTAAAATTAGATGTAGAACATTGTTTCATATTTCACATAGATGTTGCTTGCTTCTCTGTTAACATCATACATTGTTCCAGTCTTGCAAATAACATTTTGATATCTAATAAGCATGTAATGAATGAAACATTATTGATTTGCCTTTTACTTCACTATGAAATTATTGCCTTGCTTTTCTCTCGGTTTAATTTTGAAATTATTATGAACTTGTCTAATGTGTGAAGATTTCTGTAATGAAAGTACAATGTCTTAATATAAAACTTTGTAAAATTTAGATTTAGATATTTCAATTTTCATTAAAGCCTTTCAGTAATTCTGCTTATCTGTACTGAAGAATCTACTATTTCTCTTGGTACAGCGAACAACAAAGTCAATTTCATTAACACAGGAAAAACTTCAGAAACATAGCCCAGTAGGCACCAATGCCAGATTTCAAGAGTTCTGTCTAATTAAGTCAACTGTTTAGAATGACACAGTTTGCAAAAGATCCTATACAAAATTTCAAATTACCAGAACAGTGACACCTGCAATGTTGAATGCTGACCCTCAAAAATGCATTATATCACAAACTAAAAAGATTGGCACTTGGAATACCAGAAAGTTGCATATTCCAATGTGTCAAAATGCATTATTTGTATTTTAAAGATCGAATATTTTGGTTTATTATGAATATTTGAAGTTATTGTATTTACTTTTTCACATGTATATTCTAATATTGGGTTTTAACTGATGATGGTGTTTGATTGGATATTGATGTCACGTGATTAAGGGCTTGGTTATTTAAGTGAATGTTTGAATGTGTATTCTGAAGAAGCTTTGTACTGCAAAATGAAAGCACTAAATAAACTAGTGCATTTTATTGCTGTGATGTCCTAATCAATTGGAGTTTGAATTAAGATGATGGTGATGACTGATAACAGTTCAGTTTGGAGGCAACTGACTGAAAAAAATCCTGGCAAATAAGTTTTGAATAATGTGGGCCACACTACTAATATGTGGTGTTGGAATGACCAGAATAGATTAATCATATTTAACAGACTTTGTGAGCTATGCTTAGCTTATTAGAAAAGCAACAGATATTTCCTTACCTCAGTGCATGTGCATTTTTAGCCAAGTATACAATCATCTGTGCTATTTGTGATCCTGTTCATGTGTGTGTCTACTGTTCAGTGTTAAAAAGCCCTGTATATATCATTTGTCATTCATAAAAGGTTATCCAGATTACCCAGTCCTTTAATATCCTTGACTGTGATAATTATTTTTTTAAACCAGCAGCTCCTTTACATATTTGAGGAACTGACTAGACAAATCACTACATTTCTATAAGCATATAGAACAGCTGAGAACCAAGATCAATAGTCTACTCTCTATGGCCAAGATATCTAATGTTTTCTTTCATCCAGCAAGGTCTGCTTTAGGAAGAGGCATCCTCATTGCCCATTTTGAGCATCGTCTCCCTTTGTTTGCACTGGTATCTGACAAAAACATTGCTACCTGTCAGACTCACTCTAATAAAAAAATCAGTTCATAGTTAATTCACATGGAATGAACATCATTGCCTTACTCTCTTAAAGACCAGAAAGTCATTTCCTGTACAGGCCAAATCAAATCTTATATTTGGTTTCTTACTCTTCAGAATGCTCAGCTTGACAACCTTTCCTCTCTGTCTTCTAAATGTTTTACTGCCATTCAAACCTATAACCTAAGACACCAGGCCTGATCTGGTCCCTCTCTAGAACCCCTTCCCTTGAACTGCAATAGCCACTCCTTCTCTTTACAGGCACTACAGCTAAGGCAGTCACTTTCTCCTTGTTTAAAACTGATTACTCAACGTACTCTATGTTCAGGCCATTTTTCAAACAACAACTAATAAAACAATTTGGATGCAACTGTCCATCTAAAGGACATATCATATAAACTGACATCTCCATCTGGTACTCCCTTTACCTTCCATACATCTGAGCCACCTAATTAACTCACTTATCATAAACTGTTATTCACCTTAACACACCATTATTGCTCTAAACCCAATACTCATATAAGTCATCCCCTCTTTCATCTTACTGGTTCTATTAACTTTCCTCACTTAGTATCTACTACCCTTATCGCCAGCAGTTCTACTTCTTCTACTTTAACTCTATTCTCCATTTTCTATTCCATTTATGTAGCTTTAAATATATTTGGTTTAATAGATATCCTAAGTATATATAGTTTGTCAGATTGTGTATTCATACTCATAAATGTAAATCACTGTTATTTGTATACTATGCATTGTTCTGTTACACCATGATGTAACCTGGGCTGAGCATGTAAGTGGGCATTGCTTGATCAATGTTCTACCCCAGTAAGCAAATTTAAATAAATAAATAAATAAATACGTGAGCATGCACATGCCCCGTGTCTGCATATGTGTTTGTGTCTGTGCATGCACAGTGTGTTTGTGTGCCTGTTTGTATGTACATCTTAGACAAGTTGAAGCTTTGCATGTAGCATATAAGAGTTACTTTCCTATGGGAGGAGATCTTTTTTGTCACAAACAGCATGATATTATTATTAAGCAGAATCAAAACCAAGTTCTAACACCATGTTAGGTATTGTACACATGGGCAAAAGGGACTTGTAAAAGGATAAGCCATTCTGCTGAGGTGCAAAGGTATCAGTGTTGATTATATTAAGTAGGAGTTATGGGGTCCACAGGCCCCTTCACAGAAATGCTTTATCTAAAACATATAGTTAATTATATTTCAGTAAACTATGTTCTGTTTTAATCAAGGCTGTTTTCAGTTTGTAGAAGCAGAAATGGTTAGGTTTTGCTAGTATTGTTATGACAAACTCCTGCTCAGAAACATGACTTTTTTTTCTATTCTTTAATGTAATCACTTTCTACACTTAGATTTCAACCACAGCTATGCAGGAAAGTTATATATAATGAAATGATAAACACATGCAGCATGCTTTTTCATTTTATTTCTGCTTTTGTCAAGGTTTCTCAGCACCATGAGCAAGATACTTCTAAGTGTTTTCATTTCAGTTACATTTTACCAATGAAAGTTTCTGCAGAATTTAATCAGGTTCATATATTTTAATGGTCAATTAAGATTAATGCATCTTAAAAATTGTTAGCTAATCTTCCAAAGGGAGTGATTTAATGTATCTTGAGAGCCTGGTAAAACATATTCCTTGTGTATTGATTAAATTCAGCTTCATTAAAAATGGCTAGAAATAAAACCATAAATATCCTTTATTTTGACATCCAGTAAGTACTTTCATCGTATTCAAAAAGACTTGTTTCAGACTGAATGTTACAGAATAAAACACCCTATTTATACCATTTTAAAATCACATGACTCAATCAATTAGTGTCTAAGCCTTTTTCTCTTTAAGAAAACATTTTGACCAGGAGTGCAGCATATGCCTAAGTTAATCAGCCATAAATATTCCCTCCAATCAAGTTCATCTTCTGCAGCAAACTTATTCACAAAGTAAAATATTTGTTCTAAACAATGACCTTAAAATCTATCTTAAAATTTTCATTCCTGTAATGCTTACTAAGCACATTCTTATCATCATCAATACATATTGCATACTTATGCTCCTAAATTCTGTGACATAATTCACTAGTCATTCTTCTAGCATAAAAGGCAGTGCATGAATTGCACAAAACCAAATAAACAACATAATTAGATTTACACGAAAAGTGTCCTTTTATCGTGATATTCACATTATTGACTTTTAACTCAGTGATTCTGGTACACAGAAACTGGCCAATAACTGCAAATGAAACATTTAAACATTCCTGCTTTGTTGTACTTCATGTCAGGAAGGCTTAATTTAGATTGAAAAAAACATTTTCCCTTTTTCTGGACAAACAACAGTTTGTCTCCAACAACTTTTCTAACTTCTGGAAACTGCCATCTTCCAGTTCTTAAATGCAATGTTTCTAATAGCCCATTTTTCTGCATTATTAGTCAATAGCATGGAGGTACTATATTTATTACTGTTGCCTCTCTTTTCATTAGCAACATTTTAACCTTTATTTCTTGCATCTAAAACTTCTAAAAACTTTTCTTTAATTACTTTCTCAGGATACTTTCTGTTTAAAATTTTTGACACAGAGAAATCCCTTCAGTGATGAAAAAGTGTTATTTTTTTTTTCAATCCAAATTAAGCCTTCATGAGGTGAAGTACAGCAAAGCAGGAGTGTTTAAATGCTTCAGTAGAAATTATTGACAGTTTTTACATACCAGAATCACTGAGTTAAAAGCCAATAATGTAAATATCACAATAAAAGGATGATTTTCATTTAAATCTAAATATGTTGTTTATTTGGTTTTGTGTAACTCATGCAGTGCTTTTTATGTTGGAAGAGTGATTAGAGAATTATGTTGCAGAATTTATGAGCATAAGTATGCAATAAGTATTGATGATGATAAGAATACCATTACTAAGCAGCATGAGATCTGTAACAAATACTGGTGTCACCATAGTAGCCTACTGCAGGAAATGTGCTGGGCCACATGTATGTCCATTTGACACACACATGCCAGTCAGGGAGGCTCACATACCCAACAACAGTCTCAGCCAGCAGGACAAATGTAGACAAACACAAACAAAGGCTGTGCTATGGCCTCTGAATGATGGATATGGGTAAACCCCCCATGCCTACACAGACAGGTGTGCCCCTTCAATTCTGTGTAGAAATGTAGAAATAGTCAGGTGTGCCCCCCATCCTAAGAAGAAATGTAGTAAAAGTCAGATGTGCCCCCCGAGTCCTATAGGAATGTAGAAATAGTCTGGTGTGCCCCCCATTGCACGTAGAACAGTCAGTTGTGCCCCCCAATCCTATGTACAAAATGTGGAAACAGTTAGGTGTGCCTTCCCAATCCTATGTAGACATGTAGAAACAGTCAGGTGTGCCCCCCCAATCCTATGTAGAAATGTAGTAGCAATCTGGTGTGCCCCCCAATCCGATGTAGACACATTGTAACAGTCAGGTGTGCCCCCACAATCCTATGTAGAAATGTAGTAACAGTCAGGTGTGCCCCCCCAATCTGATGTAGAAATGTAGTAAAATGTACGTGTAGGTATACCAATGGAGCACAAATGATCTGAGGTGACCAAGGTAATAGGAAGGATTGTAGCATTTGTACAATATGCAGGTATGTGTGTGTTAGGTTGGTGTGTTTCATATTGTGTGACAGTGGTCACTATGTATGCATGTTGAGGTTTGACCTGGTGGCCATTGCCCAGTACTGCCAATGACAGGGCCAAGTCCTCACAACTGCAGTGCCAAACACAATGGCCCCCAGTATAGCACATTCTAGCAGTAAGCAACTGCAAATGTATGGAGGTAATGTTTGCCACCATCTGAAAGATGGACATGGCATGACTGTTGGGCCAGATATACAAGCAGTACACAGGGGAAAGTACCCCCAGACAGACAGTGTAAAATGTGTAACCGTGAAATGTACACACCCTTTGAATTTTACATACAGGTTTGCATTACATTATCTGGGCTTGTAGTAAGGAATACTAATGTCATCTGGCCAAACACTCACAGATCACAAAGGTCATAGGAATGATTTATTGAGAAACAGCTGATGTCCTTGCACAAGTCAGCATAAGTGGAATGCCCCATGCATATCTGTGCGTCAGATGCAAGTAATGTCCATAGCACGCATGCACCCAGCTCATACAACCACCACCCACAGGTACCTCTCCGGTCTTATCACCGCTGTTAGGAATGGGTATAATATGACCCCCACCTGTGTATGGCAATAGCAAAAGAATGCAGCATGCAGTGCAGGTGGCTCATGCAGGTGTGTCCCTAGCTGTAAGCAGCACCCTGCCAGCATTCACTCCACCTGACCAATACTGAAAGAAAGTATTGGCATGAACACCTAGCACACCTAACCTGTCACCCAAGGGGAATATACTGTATGGCAGTCTGGTACTGTAGGACTGATAGAATGCAATGGCCTGCATCACTAACAAATGGCCTACAGTCATCTGCCAAGGGTGTGTGTCTCACCCGTACTGCCAATGTATGTTATGTCATGGACTCCCAAATAACAACATGACACAGTCCACAGAACCCATATGCATGGCCATGTGGACAAACCACAGTAACATGTCCACCATGTCCCATTGCATGAACTGTGGACAAACACCAATATACTGCTGTGATGAGGTGATAACTATAGGAAAAGTAAGAATGTTTGCATAATGTATGGAAGAGGGCAGAGTAATAGAGGGGGGTGGGAGCATGGGTAGCATGAAATGTGTGAAGTCCGAAACACAGCTGTGTGCACATACTATCCCTGGCTGCAAACACAAAAATGGGTGGCTACAAACCTTCCAATACACCACAATAGGGGTAATGTCCTGACTTATGACCCCTGCCTCTTGGTAACCTGTGTAAATCTGTACAGCCGTGAGGTATTGCCACAGCAAGATAAGGCCATACTGTCATTTCAATGGATGTTCAAGTATGGGATCCTCTGCCACCACTGTAACAAGGTGCTGAACCAATTACACAGACCCAGCAGCAAGTGTCTGCAGCTCCCACTCCAGAATGGCATTAGTTTGCAGGACTATGTAGAAGTTTGACCACAATAATGGACATGGCTGCATTCACGCTGTGTTCCCCAGGACATCATTGCGAGAAAAAAATGTCTACTGACAGTACTTGAGGACATAAAACATTACAGTGTATAACACTACACATGTCTGAATATCTCTGCTAACACCAGGACCATGTAGCAGAAGCAGCACAAACACAATTACCTACAGTACCCACTATCCCTTGCCATGTTTGACCCCATATTGCCAACTGATCTACAGATATTCTGCAGAAACAGTTTTCTAGCTGTAGGTGTAGAACACAAAAGTCTGTACTGGAGTACAATCTACCTGGAATGCATCCAAACATTCAATGCAGAAGGGCATACTTGGCATGCTCTACACTTAGAGAAATGAAGGCAATGTTAGACAACAAAATATTGAAAGGTCATACTGGGCATGCTTACACACTAAAAGAAATGAAGCCCATGTCTGGCAACAACAGTGGACCATGCATATCTGACAGTTGCAAATGTTAGTGCATACACTCCTCAGTATGCAATGGTCATGCTTTGCACACACATTGGATAGGAATGCACACATATATCCAAGGACAACACACTATAATATGCCAAAAGTACACATACATAGATGTGTGGAAGACAGTGACAGTGGCAAAGAACCTTACATCATGAGGCCTGTCCCACCCAGCACACAGCCAAATGGCTACAACCACATGATGTGTAAATGTCACTCACCATAGAAATTAGCCACTGATATCCCTCAGTATTATAGACTCTGTGGTGCTTGTGCAAACTGTGCAACATGACTGTACAAGGTAATAGTCATCTAACAGTTATATACACATACCTGTGGAATATAAACCTGTGGGTGTCTGAGTGTGGTGTGTCTACCTCTAGATGAATGAGTTATGGCCCATGCACACACACACTGCCCTCCCCATAGCCCCACTATGGCAAGCCTGCTGATGTCAGCCACTGTGAAATACACCTTTGGGGAAAACCTAACCCAGTGATCTCTGTGGCACATCCTGTAACTGTGTAATGCTGTAGTGTGATATACTAGTTAGGTAGGAGGTCTAATCCCAGATGTGGCAACTGAGTATGTTTGTGTATTTGTCTGTGTAGAGATCAATGCTTTTTAGGCTAGTCACACTCACTACAATTCAAATGCCCTACTTAGGCAAGCCTGCTGATGTCATTCACTTTGAAATACACCTTTGGGGAAAGAATAGCCCAGTAATCTCTGTGGTGCATCCTATAACTGCGTAATGCTGTAGTGTGATAAACTAGTTAGGTAAGAGTTCTAATCCCAGACAAGACAACTGTGTGTGTGTGTCTGTGTAGGGGGCAATGCTTTTTAGGCTAGTCACACCCACTACAATTCAAATGTCCTACTTTGGCAAGCCTGCTGATGTTATTCACTTTGAAATACACATTTGGGGAAAGAGTAGTCCAATAATCTCTGTAGTGTGTCCTATAACAGTGCAATGCTGTAGTATGATATTGTAGTTCAGCAGGGGTTCTATTTCCAGACATGGTAAGTGTGGATGCTTGTGTGTTTGCTTGTCTGTGTAGGGAGCAATGCTTTTGAGGCCATTCACAGTCACTACAACCTCAATTGCTCTTCTTTGGCAAGCCTGCTGATGTCATTCCCAGTGAAATACACCTTTGGGGAAGGTATAGCCCAGTGATCTTTGTGGTGCATCCTATAACAGCGTAATGCTGTAGTGTGATATAGTAGTTTGGTAGGAGTTCAATTCCCACACATGGAAAGTGTGGATGTTTGTGTGTTTGTTTGTCTGTGTAGGAAGCAATGCTTTTGAGGCTGTTCAGTCACTACAACCTCCATTGTCCGTCTGTGGCAAGCCTGCTGATGTCATTCACATTGAAATACACTTTTAGGAAATGTGTGACCCAGTAATCTCTGTGATGTGTCCTATAACAGTGTAATGCTGTAGTGTGATATGGTAGTTTGGTAGGGGTTCTATTCCCATACATGGCAAGTGTGGATGTCTGTGTGTGTGTGTTTGTTTGCCTGTGTAGGGAGCAATACTTTTCAGGCCATTCACAGTCTCTACAACCTCCACTGCCCTTCTTTGGCAAGCCTGCTGATGTCATTCCCAGTGAAATACACTTTGGGGAAGTAGTAGTAGTAGTCCAGTAATCGATATGGTGCATCCTATAACTGCATGATACTGTAGTGTGATAAACTAGTTAGGTAGGAGTTCCAATCCCAGAAATGGCAACTGTGTGTGTGTCTCTGTGTTTGTCATTCGTATCCTGTGTGGAGGTGGCTGTGAGTGTGTAACAACTGGACTCATTGTGGAGCAGGTTTTGCAAATTTCTTATATGGTGGGCCTATTATATGTCACAATATCCACCTTAAAAGGATAACAGATGTCAAATAGCTGAGAGGCTGGGCTGCCAATCCATACCCCTACATGTGACATCAAGGCATGGTGAACAAAGTAAGAAACCCTTGTATTACCCAGAGAACACTCTCAACCCATGTGTCATACACAAACGCACTTGCCTAGGCAGCAACCCCTTTGTTGGTAAAACCCTGCATATTGCCCACAGATAGCAACCATGGTGTGATTGCAGTGGACTACAGAGGGCATGGCACCCTGTCCCATCACTATAATAGACACATCATTGCAGACAATGCACCTTCTCTATGTTCCCCACTGGACGCCTGCAACAACTGGGGTGCCATCAAATGTGACCCA
The DNA here is from genome assembly GCF_019279795.1 of Protopterus annectens. NCBI lineage: Eukaryota > Metazoa > Chordata > Ceratodontiformes > Protopteridae > Protopterus > Protopterus annectens. Next base: position 1,321,677,244 of record NC_056729.1, read on the forward strand.
CAAAGGACATACCATGCCTTAAACACATACCCTGTATGGATAGATGTCACTGACACCAGAAAATACCTGTATCATGCCATCAATGTAGATGCAGGGTCAACCTGGTGTCCATTACCAGTTCCCACCACACAAGGCCAGGGCTGGCACATCTGATGACAACAATCTGTGTACACAACATGAGCCAGACATCCCAGGTACAGTTCCACATGTCACTGAACATGCATGTGGGATGTATGCACATCCCAGACACTGTCCCTGTCATGGACTATAGAACACATACATGGCAAGCATTGCACAGCACTGGCCACACACAATAGTAACCCAAGTGACTGGATGGTGAATACAACACCCACCTGTGTGGGCCATCCAAACACTACACCCCTGAGCCACACTGCAGACCATTGTCATGTGGTCTGATGCCAAGGTATGCCCTTCACCTAGCCTTGTACAGCCTTCTGGCACAGTCAACCACTGCACACCCATGAAGCAATGCACCCATGCATGTCAGTACTGGCACACTGTGTGTGTGTGTGTGTGTGTGTGTGTGTGTGTGTGTGTGTGTGTGTGTGTGTGTGTGTGTGTGTGTGTGGAATATGATGCTTTCAACCACATTCACACTCACTACAACTCCCATTGGCCTACTGAAGTATGCTGTCTGATGTCAGACACCTTCACATATCCTTTGCCCATATTACATCTGGATGACCCCTATGGTGCATGTGATACCTGTGCATTACTGTAGTGTGGCAAACTAGCTAGTTAGGAAGTATATTCCTGACCCTGCCAACAACCTTTGAATAGTTCTTCAACATGTAAGCTATGTGATGCATGCAATAAATGTATAGGCATGTGATAACAATGCATAGTCAGTCAGGGGTTTGAAACTCTGTACTGGTAGGTGTGTGACACAAACATGCATAGGTTTTACTCTCCCACCCATCCCTGACTTACTTTGTCTCTGTCTGTCTCTCTCACTCCCTCTCTGGTGGATGTGGAGAAGCACACCTGTTTTGCTTAAGCAGAAGCTTGTGTTTTGTAACTGATGCTCATGATCAGCTGATGGCCTCTGCATGACTTGCAGTCACCCTCTAGCTGACTGCATGTGGAACAGCTGTGGTAACATTCCCATAGCCAATTGCATGGAAACACACTTCAGTATCTAGAAACATCATGTTGGTGTTGGGCCTTTTCATTCACTGTGAGCAGGACCTATATTTGGTGTTTGGCAAACAGCATCAGAGATGGTATTGGGATTTACCTCTAACAACATACACTGTGAAAACAGGCCAACAGACAGGAGGGTGATGTGCCAGACATGACTAAACAATGTAAATGTTGCTGTTCTGCATTTGGAGTAATGTCGGTTTAATAGGGTGTTTGTGGATATGGCTGGTCTACATGATTTAATACCTGTCATGATAGTGCTATGTGTTTGAGGAAACTCCCATCTGAAGGGTTATCTGCAGACTGGGCAGTGTGTGGAGCCTTTTGTTTATTGTGTTACTCACAGAACACCTATCTGACAACTGCAGAAGCATAGTGTGAGGATTGCAGTCAGTACATGGTGACAGCCATGGGAGTTACTGACTTCATATCTCTCATAGAACATATGTCACAGCAAACCCTGGTATGACAATAAATATATGAGGTTATCACAGCAACGTGCCAATGTTGGACCAGTGTTTGTAGCTCCAGCCACAAGTCTGTCAACCTTTGTACATATGTCATGTGGTAAGAGCTGCATATGTTCTGTACACCATTATTTATTGACATCATGCCTGATAACAAGCCAGTCAAATATCAGACTGCTAGACATGTTATGTATAGTAGGGGTTGTTTCTGAGGACATAACTTGGGCATTCTGAAGTTGTGTGTACAGTACTGGGGTCTGTGTACTTATGGTGATTGTCGACAGAATGTGTATTGGGCATACGTACCTTGGGCTGTGCACAGACTGTGGTAGATGCCATTGTTCTTGGTCCTGTTCTATCTGAACTTACATGCTGCTCCAGTGTATGTTCCCCTATTGGCTCACATGTCTGTAGGGCCAGACACACACATGTCCCATACCACAGACAGGCATCGGACCACACTGTGTCATGACCCAGTGTATGTAGGGTTAGTGTGTGAGTGGCACATATGAGGATGGTGTTTATCAGACAGTCTAAATAGTGTCATAGGTTCATAGGTTCATAGGTTCATAGGTTCATACTAGGCTATCTGCCCAAGGGCATTTATAAGCCTAGCCCATAGTTATGTGGCTTTCGCCACCCCTTTAGTTTGAAGAAAACTATGCCTATTATTTTGCTCTGCCTCTGTCAAGCAGTGACACTGAAGTAATCCCTGGGGTATATCTGCGATCTCCCATCCATCGGTCAAGATTCCTCTTGAACAAGGCCAGCGAGGTGCTCTGCCTCACATGTACCGGGATTTTGTTCCACAGCATAGGGAGTCTCTGGGTGATGAATCTGTCCCTCCAGCACGTTCTATTAATAACCGTGTCAAGGTTTAAGTCTCCCCTTGTGGTTCTGAGGGATCTAGATTTTTTGAGTTGAAGCATATTCATCAAATCTGGGTTTGACATGGCCTTATATGTCAGGCACAGGTCACCTCTGAGCAAGCGGTATGCGACTGAATAGAGCTGGAGTTCTTTCAGTTGGGCAGCATAAGACATATTTTTGAGACCCTTTATCCTTTTGGTGAGGAACTTTTGGGGCCTTTCCAGCTGCTGCAGGTGTCGGGTCAGATACATTCCGAATGGGGCATTGTACTCAATCATAGGTCTAATGAGTGATGAGTACAGGGGGACGATGACCTCCCTAGATCTAGATGTGAATCCCTTCATGATCAGGTGGGCAATGTAGAAGGTTTTCCTAACTACTTTGGCAACATGAGTGTCAAATGAAAGGTTACTGTCAACCTGGGTCTCCAGATCCCTGATGACTTCTTCTGTGCTCAATGGATTGCCACCTATATGGTAGCTAGGGGTAACCTTGTTTTTCCCGAAGGGTATGACTATGCATTTCTTGGCATTTAACTTTAGGCCATGGCTCTGGCACCAGTTATCCGTTTCTGTGAGGCCCTTCTGAAGGATATCTGTGTCAGATGTGTTTTCGACTATGGCGCCCAGTTTGCAGTCATCTGCAAACTTTGTCAGCCATAACCCTCTTGTGTTTGCTTGTACTTCAGAAAAGTAGATGCCGAACAAGAGTGGTCCCAGGACTGAGCCCTGTGGGACACCACTTGTGACAGGCTTTGAGTCTGACATGGCGCCAGCAACTCTGACCCTGTGGGTTCTGTCACTTAGCCAGTTTGCAACCCATCTTGTGATGTATGGGTTTACATTCAAGCTGATGAGTTTTTCGATGATACCTGAGTGGGGTATTGTGTCTAAAGCCTTTGCCAGGTCGAGGTAGGCGGTATGGACTGCCTTGCCCTCATCAATGGCCTTGGTGACTGTTTCAAAAAAGTCAACCAAGTTTAAAAGGCATGATCTGCCTTTGACAAAGCCAAACTGGGTTGGATCCAAAGTCTGCAAGTTCCCTATGTCTTTATTTATGAGTTCCATTATGATCCTCTCCATGGCTTTGCAGATAAGGCTTGTCAAGCTAATGGGACGGTAATTTCCAGGGTCGGTGGAGGCACCGCCCTTGTGAAGTGGGACCACAGTCGCCGTGCGCCACTCCTTGGGTACGTATCCTGAGGTGAGGCTAAGATTAAACAGCTGTCCTAACTGCGGGTTTAATTCCTCATTGAGTTCGTGGAGCACACAGCCGGGGACACCATCCGTCCCATGGATGCTGTGTTTTTGCCTTGGAGAGCAGTTCTCACTTGGGCGTTGGAGATGTTTGGGAGGCTACAATCCTCTGGTATAGATATCTCTCCTTTTGGGGGGAGTTTGCACTGAACCTGTCAGCCAGTATGTTGGCAATGTGTGTAGGTTCAGTAATCTTCACATCATTTTGAACTAATTCTGAGCATATCTGGGAGTTTCCTCCTAGGTTTCTAACATAGCTAAAGAAGGCCGTATGATTGTCTTTTGAGTCCTTGGTGATTTTTCTCTCAAAATTTGCCTTGGATGATTTTATGAGAGCTCTTAGTTTTTTACTTATAATGATCAAAGGTGTCTTAGCTTTCAAGGATTTTGCTCTATCTTGTAGTAGCTTCCTCCTTTTGTTGTAGAGCTTGTTTATGGCTGGGGTCCACCAGACTGGACGCTTGCCTTTGGTACAAAGAGTCTTAGTTTTGTTTGGGATTGCCTGATCCATGCAGTCCTGTAGGTGCTGGTAGAAGGGATTTGTAAGTGATTCAGCGGTTTGAGTGATGTTTACCACTGGCTCAGGGGGCCTTAAAGGAGACCACACTAGATTTTAGACGTGTGAAGTCGGTCATATTATACTTGCGTACCATATGTGGCTGTGGCTGTGTTCAAATTGGTTGTGGGTATGAACTTTCTCACAGGTGTCTGTTACACTGTGGTGTGACAGGCATGTAGAGCCTGCTATAATTGCAGGTACATATATATTCTCCCATACAAAATGTAGTCCATTGCTGTGGCAGTCTGCATGTAGTTTGCACAGTGCTTTGTGACATGCCTAGCTGTGTAGTATATTTGCTCAGTGTGCTGTTATGTCCAGTTGTTTGCAAGACATACTGCTGCCAGGCCACCATAACGGTTGTGTATTTCTGACAAAGCAGTGGGATTCTGTACAGATGTATGTGACTAACTACTGGGTAGTATGTGGCCATGCTACCTCTGCACCACCAGGTATTATGTGTCAGGAGAGACTGGCGTGTGGAATGCATAAATTGTGGGCATATGTAGTCCAGTATTTATGTGATATACCCATGTACATGGCTATTAACATCCACATTGTGAGGCATGGTCCATATGTCTCGCATGAAGGGATTTGTGTACACCTCTGAACTGACCAAAGAGTGCTAGACTGTCCACATATATTGGTCATATCTCTGCTGTAGTCCACAGGATCATTACTGTGCTAGCAGTGGTACTGTACTATGAGGTCCTTAGGATGGCTATCAGTAGCCAATGGCGCACATGTCAAAAGCAGATGTGACCTCCCACACACAACATGTCTGTTAAGACAACCCCTGATACAGTAGCAACAGTCTACATATATACCTGCAATACATACATGATATCCCCTTGCAGTAAGAGGTTGGGACTACTGGTGCTGAGGTAGGACTCCACTCCATGTTCTGGACATATGGTAAGCATATATGTATATACATACATATATATATATATATATATATATATATATATCTATATATCTATATATGGTTCTACCTCACTTAAACAGCACGCCGGAACATCGACACGGAAATCGCGAGCCCCAGAAGATCGACAGCGCAGAAGACCGACGCGACGGGACCTAGAAGATCGACAGTGCTGAAGACCGACCCGACGGATGAAAGCACCGACGCCGAGGATGCCGACATGGGAAAAGGCTGTGTAAGTATGCGGTAGTGACGGACGTTAGGGTGCGAGTAAGGTAAGTGTGGATATTGACGGTCTGTGGGGATAGGGGTGGGTTAAGTGAGTTAGGGTTAGGGAGCGGGTCAGGTAAGTGTGCGGTAGTGATTGTAATAGGGGCGGGATAAGTCAGTTAGGGTTAGGGAGCGGGTCAGGTAATTGTGCGGTAGTGATTGTGTTTGGGTTAGGGGCGGGATAAGTGAGTTAGGGTTAGGGAGCGGGTCAGGTAAGTGTGCGGTAGTGATTGTGTTTGTGTTAGGGGCGGGATAAGTGAGTTAGGGTTAGGGAGCGGGCCATGTAAGTGTGCGGTAGTGACGGACCTTAGGGTTAGGGTTTGGGTTAGGGTTGTAGGTAGTTGTGTATGTGAGGTTTAGTGTGGGTTTGTAGGGATTTTGGTGTGCTTGTGTTGTGTGTGTGGTTTTTGGACGGGGAATGTGTTTTGTTTGTTGATTGTGGTGTGTGCAGTGTATGAGGTTTCGTGTTTGTGTACCGTTGGTTATTTCGTTGTCGGGCATGTGGGATTTCGTGTTTTTGTACTGTCGGTTATGTGGTTTCAGTGATTGCGTTGTCTGTGTTTTGGGGTTTTGTTTATGTGAGGTAGAACCATATATATATATGTGTGTGTGTGTGTGTGTGTGTGTGTGTGTGTGTGTGTGTGTGTGTGTGTGTGTGTGTGTGTGTGTATGTGGGTGTGTGTGTGTGTGTACAAAGAGCTCTACAAATGGCCATATATGTGATGCACTATACAGATGTGTAGACATACATATGTATGAATATATATGTATATATAGATGCAGACATATATCAACATATGTATATGTATATATCCATATTCCTGTCATGTGTAAACATCACAGTTGTGTATACATTCCCAGATGTATCTCACCATATGTATCTGATATGTCTATATTTAGATATAACAACATATGTGATGTAACAGTAATATCAATAACAAGTACTACACAATTGTGGAAATCAAAGCAATTGTTCAATGCTATTCAATATATGTAGCGACAGATATATTGGAAAACAACAGCTGTCTTCACAGCTGTCATGGCTTAGTGGTGAATTGCTGTCAGTATAGTATACAGGGTCCTGGGTTCAATATCTGCAAGAGCTGTTTATTTTGTTGCTGGGCAGAGCAATGGCTACTGGACACAGAGTGGTTAAGACAGTTTTGAGCAGCTTTAAGTGCGTTTGCGCAGGTTTGCGCAAAGCTTAGTACTGCTAAGCTACGGTTAAACGTACGAGCGCTTACACCATGTAGGCTTTGCTTACCAGTGCTCAAATCTGCTTAGCTGTTAAATTGCAGCAATGCTAACACCTGCTAAGCATGGCTCAGCCCTGGTAACCAGTGCTCACATCCCAGTCTGATAACATAACAGGGTAATGACATCTGTCATAAGTGTATGTAATGCCATGCACAATACATGTGTCTATGTGCTGTCATTACAGTAGCAAGGAGTATGAGTGTTATGTCTGGGACACACAAGTATATAAGACCTGTACAGCACTGTTATATGTGTGAATGTGTTACATACAAGGGTAATAACCCAGGTTACATGCTTTCACACTGGCATGTAGTGTATTATGGCAGTGCTACTGTTGACAGTGCTTTCCCAGTCAAAAGTAGAGTGCTAAATGTAGTACTGACAACAAGCACACCTGTAGGCATAGCTTGACTCTGAGGCCTCACTGTCATGTTCCTGGTGTGTGAGCTGTGTCACAGTATATATCCACTACTGGATAATGATCTGACATGTGGAATGTAACTGTAGACTACCGTCTGTACAGCACATGTCAGTGAGGGCTTTCAACATGTAGTAATGGCATACATATTGTCAAATTTCTATCTGTCGACACATTCATCCTACTGCATAGCTACTTGCCAAGCTGTTGTCTGTCAGTCCCTGTACAGATGTGCAGATGGCAGGTATCCAGCTTGGATATGTACAGGCAACCTATGCTTGACTGACACTGACATGTCTGCCCAGCTGTGTTATAACTGGCACATATAGGAGACAACATCCTGTACGCACCACATGCTATGGGTACCTCCACCACACTATCACAGTCAACAGGACATGCTTGGGAACAGGTCTCCATCACAGACACTAACCATGTGTTGTAATACATGTTGCATACATGTCAGCTGGAACACCTCAGTGGCCAATTGCAGGAGGCACCCAGAGGATTGGGTGATGCATGTCACTTTCACCCTGATGGTCACCACAGTGGTGTCTGTCGATAGATTGTCTGCTGGTACATGGCAGGTGGCATGATACCACTGTACACATATCCCCTACACTACCCATCTCTCCATGGACAATAGCCAGGTACAAACATATGACCAACTGCAGTGATGCACCCCAGTACTGATGCATGTGTGCATGTGCATTACTGAGGATAGAAGTGTCTGTTTGTAAGTACACCTGTAGTTGGGAATACCATGAGGGCCTTCACAACCACAGCAACACTCATTGCCATAGTAAGATGTGGCTGCTGCTGTATTGGACATTACATGTACCCTGTTATGCTCCTCTCCCTAATGGCTACATAAGCCTTGCAGTACCAGCAAAACAGTGTTGTACAAATGCATTGATAGACAGATAGGCATGGGATACCCAATGAGTTCTGGCAAGTGTGCGTATGTGTGCATGTCTGTATATCTTTAGGGTACAGCATTCCAAGGCCACATACTCCTATTACAATACGCATTCCCACACAGTAGTATGGATAGTGTTGCTGCTACCCATAGGTGAGGCATGACAATGCAACACCCTACTGATTTCATACACTGATGTCCCACTAACTAGGCTGGACAGGGAGAAGGTTACAGTTAGCTGCCTCTCAGGCACCAGGATCCGCCACATAACACAAGCACTCAGGTCATTCCAAGGCAAGTACAAATATGACTCTGTCATTGTCCATGTTTGTGTGAATGACCTGAGACGTACCTCCCTGGACTACATGGAAAGAAACATGGAAGCGCTCTCTGATCACATAGCCCAGGCCAATGTGACCCTGACCCTGAGTAGCATCCTGCCCTTACCAAGAATGATGCCACAGTATAAAGAAAACATGATCAGTTTCAACAATTGGCTAAGTTTCCGGTGTCATTTAAAGGGGATCCAGTATCTGTCTGCCTGGGATGGCATGCTCGACAAGCCACGTTGCTTCACAAGAGATGGCTTGCACCTGTCACCCTTAAGCTTTTGAATACTGGCCAAAGCTATTGCCACCCCCATAGTGCCTTTTTAGGCAAGTCTGAAAAGGCAAACCCGCCATCATAAATAGCACAAGTAACCAAAAACTGAGGGTAATGCTACTCAACACAAAATTCTAAACCTCAAAATGCATGCATTCAAGGTACTCATCAGTATGGAGAACATCGACATCTATGCAGTAACAGAAACCTGGTTTAAGGCTTCAGAGGGCACCCCAGCACTACCAGGCTATAAATCATACCATACTTTTTGGCCACAGAACATGGACCGAAACACAAAAGGCGGGGGTGTATCCATATCCATCAAGGATACCCACACCTCCAGGTAAGTGGTGCAGCACAATGCCTCAGAGATCATCCATGTGCAACTAACAATCTGCAAAACTGCAATTCAAATTGTAGCTTGCTACAGATCACCCATCATGACCCAGGATCCCCATTCTGCATTTCTGGAGACACTGGAAAATATGAAGGTCCTACCAAACACCCTAATATTGGGTGATTTCAATTACCCAAACATTAACTGGGAGAACTACTCAAGTACTAACTCCCTTGCCCAACACTTCCTAGAATTTATAAACTCGAATGCCCTGAATCAACTGATCAACATCCCCCCCAGAGGTGACAACATATTGGACCTGGTCATCACCAACATGGACGACCAGTGTTCCACACTGGAGGTCAACCCCTTGGTGGTTAGAGCAGACCTTAGACTAATCACCCTGGATATCCACATTCTGCCCCCACCCCCAATCAAGGAAACCACTGTGAGAAACATTTCTTACTTAAGACCGAGGTGGAAAGGTTCACAGCCCCCATGCTAAAGGACAATGCTGTCCAAGCTGCTAAATCCCTTACAAAGGCACTCTATGAGCACCTGCAAGAATGCATGGATCATGCTATCTCAAGCAAAATCAAGACTCACTCCTCCAAGTAAAGGAAACCAGTCTGGAGGACCCCTGCCATAAACAACTATACAACAGAAGAAGGAAACTAGTACAGAAAAGAGTAAAATCCCAAGAAGGAAATACATCCCTGATCAGTATCAGCAAGAAACTACGATCCCTCATAAAATCATCCAAGGCTAGCTTCAAAAGAAAAATTGCCAAGGACCCCAAAGATAATCACAAAGCATTCTTTAGCTATGTCAAGAACCTAAGTGGAAACTCTCAGATATGCTCTGAGTTAGTGCAGAATGGCACAAAATACACTGAACTGACTGATATTGCCAACATTATAACAGACAGGTTTAGTGCAAACTTCACCCCCCTCTCACCCCCTAAAGGGCCCATAACCATACCAGAAGAATGTAGAGCCCTGGCAATCGCTTACACACAGGTTAAAACAGCCCTATCCAAAGCCAAAAACACAGCTTCAATGGAACAGGACAGCATCCCAGGCTGTGTCCTACATGAGCTCCAAAATAAACTAACCCCTCACTTAGATTGTTCAAACTCAGGGTCTCTACAGGCTATGTACCCATAGAGTGGCACACGGCAACAGTTATCCTGCTTCACAAAGGTGGAGCCACAATGGATCCTGGGAACTATCACCCTAGAAGCCTGACTAGCCTGGTCTGCAAGGCTATGGAGTGCATCATCATGGAACTCATTAACAGAGACACTGGGAAACTCCAAACAGTGGACCCTACCCAGTTTGGCTTTGTTAAGGGAAGATCATGCCTCCTAAACCTGGTGGACTTCTTTGAAACAGTTACCAAGGCTTTAGATGAGGGAAAAGAGGTCAACACAGCCTACTCAGACCTCACAAAGGCTTTTGACACCATTTCCCATTCTGGTATTATAGACAAGCTCACCAGCCTGAACATAAACCCCTATGTCACGAGATGGGTTGCCAATTGGCTCATGGATAGAACCCACATGGTGAGAGTTGCAGGCTCTAGGTCTGATTCTAAACCAGTTACAAGTGGCATCCCCCAGTGCTCAATCCTGGGACCCCTCCTGTTCAGTATATACTTTTCAGAGGTACAGGCAAGCACAGGAGGACTATGGATGACCATGTTCGCAGATGACTGCAAACTGGGGGCCAGAATTGACTCTCCAGCTGATACAGATATCCTCCACAAGAATCCCACTGAGATGGATACCTGGTGTCAAAATCATGGCCTCAAGCTAAATGCCATAAAGTGTAGTCATCTCCTTTGGAAAAAAACAAAGTACCCTTAAACTACCACATACGCTGTAGTCCACTAAATACAGAAAATGTAATAAGGGATCTGGGGACCCAAGTAGATAGTAATCTCTCCTTTGTTAATCATGTTGCCAAGGTGTTTAGAAAATCCTTCTATGTGGCCCACCTAATCACAAAAGGGTTTGCATCTAGAACAAAAGAGGATCCTGGGAAACTACTGCCCCATCAGTCTGACGAGCCTAATCTGCAAGGCCATGATACTTATTATCATGGAACTTATAAACAAAGACATTGGCAACCTTCAAACACTGAACCCCATGCAGTTTGGGTTCATGAAGGCACAATCTTGTCTCCTGAACCTGATAGACTTCTTCGAATCAGTCTCCAGAGTTATGGACAAGGGTAAGGTGGTCCACACAGCCTTCAACATCATCCCACACTCTGGAATCACTGATAAACTTACTAAGCTGGGAATTAATCCCGATGTCACTCGATGGGTTGCCAACTGGCTTACTAACAGAACCCACATTGTAAAAGTAGCCAACTCCAAATCCAGCTCCAGACAAGTGACAAGTAGAGTACCTCAGGGTTCAGTCCTGGGACCGCTCTTTTTTTGGCATCTACTTCTCTGAAGTACAGGCCAACACTAAGGGACTCTGGCTAACAAAGTTCACAGATGACTGTAAACTGGGAGCCATTACTGAATCCCCAAATGATGTGGATATTCTACAAATGGGCCTTACAGAAAGAGATGCTTGGTGCCAAAGCCATGGGCTCAAGCTCAATGGCAAGAAATGTATAGTTATCCCCTTTGGGAAAAAAATATACCCGTGAATTACCACATAAGTGGCAGTACACTAAACACCAAAAGTGTAATGACAGACTTAGGGACACAGGTGGACAGTGGTCTCATCTTCGATAACCACATCACCACAACAGTCAGGAAATCTTTTTATGTGGCACACCTCATCACTAAGGGCTTTACATCCAGAAAAAAGGAGGTCATTGTCCCACTGTACTCATCCCACATTAGATCCATTATAGAATACAATGTCCCATTTGGTATGTACCTCTCAAGACATCTGCTACAACTGGAAAGGCTGCAGAAATACCTCACTAAAAGAATCACAGGCCTAACGCAGATGCTCTATGCTGACCATCTAAAAAAACTCCATCTATACTCTGTCCCATATCGTCTACTCAGAGGCGATCTCTGCTTAACATACAAGGCCATGTCAAACCCAGAGCTGTTGGACATGCTACACTTAAAAAAATCCCAATCCCTCAGAGACACAAGCTCAAGGGATCTAAACCTTGTCATCACAATGAACAAAACATGCTGGAGGGATAGGTTCCCCAGACTCTGGAATAGACTGCCCATACATGTCAAGCAGACTGTCTCTTTGGCCCTCTTCAAAAGGAACATTGATGTTTGGATGGGAGATAGGAAATTCACCACAGGGATCATGTCAGTCACCCTGCTAGACAGGGGTCCAGGGAAGTAAAAACTGTGGGAAGAAATGGCTAGGGAATTGTTATGGCTAGGTTTGTATAGGGCCTAGGGTTGATAGCCTAGTACCAACCTATGAACCTGTTATTTGGGAATGCCTGATGTCTGGTTTGCAGATCTCAGCTTCAGCGGTGCATGTATGACCAATCCAATACTATTACACTGACAACCGTCAGACCATACTGTGGCTATGCAGAGTGTACACACCCTTATTGATATTATGCACTCTTCCTTGACCTGCCATGGGACCACATCACTGCATATATTAACAGTACATTAGCCTGATATGTTTCATATGTCCTGCACATTCACATGCAGTGTCTAAGAAATGTATTAGGTGTGCAGATGCTGACTGCAATACATACACTCCGTGGGTACATATGTGTGCATGACCTTATCATGACGGTCTGTTCCACTTATTGTTATGTGTACTACAGCAGTCCTATTCCTGGTAGGGCTATACTAGCATGGGCTATCTGCATTTGTCAGTGCATGGTCAGTCTGCCCTACACATGTCCCCCAACTCTGCATGATTGCAGGTCTACTCATGTGCAAATCTCTTGGTGTTCACACACTGCCATCACTATTGCTGTGGGGGTAGGTTACATCTGCCACAGTTCCTGAACCTGACTGTGTGTAGATACAGCCATTCTTAGCATCCTTAGGATCCCTGCTGCAGTGCACTGGTGTGTCATGCTGACACACCCTCCACACCTTCAGCCTTTTTGCAGATGCTTGAGAAGTATGGCCTACACATGTGTGTCAGTTTGCAGTGTCCCATACACTGAACACCACGTGTTACAGCCTAGTCCCAGCTAATAATGCGGACCACAGTATTATGTTATAGCATAGTGCAGATCTGTAACAGTTGCCGTTGTAATACTGGTATATACACTGTTGTTGCACTGTATAAGGGTGACACTTCGCACATCTCCCTACCATAGGCCATGTGTTCCACCATTATGTTCATCCCTGTGGGCACATTTCGCAATGACAGGATGTTATTTATCTTGCAGCTGTCTGACATACCCTTCCGATACCCCATCATGGTCACCACTGTGATGCAGTGCATTTAACAGCAACAATATGTGAACATGTACGGCATGCATTATGGGTAGGTGTGTTAGATATGTGCATGGAATATACCATAGTCATTACATGCCTGATGTATTGGCAAGCATCAACATAAACCATACTCACCAGCTACAGACTACTGCCTTGGTGGTATACCAGAGGGACCTACATAAGAGTGTAAGAGATGCGATGTCAGTGGCCACAGCTGTGCCATTGCTACAGGGTGGGTGCAGCATTACACAGTACATCAACAATACAAGTCGACAATACTACCGCTTATGCACATCTATTTATTACTACTATGCAGTAACAGACTCTATATATGACATCTCACATATGCATGATCTACCTGTACATATGCGGATGCATATGCAACAGTGGTCTACTAATGTGCCCTG